>NC_057412.1:6196749-6496749 GCF_019320065.1 Cervus canadensis | reverse complement strand
TATACATGCTGTTCTCTCGAACATCCCACCCTCGCCTTCTCTCACAGAGTCCAAAAGTCTGTTCTGTACATCTGTATCTCTTTTCCTGTTTTGCATATAGGGTTATCATTACCATCTTTCTAAATTCCATATATATGTGTTAGTATGCTGTAATGTTCTTTATCTTTCTGGCTTACTTCACTCTGTATAATGGGCTCCAGTTTCATCCATCTCATTAGAACTGGTTCAAATGAATTCTTTTTAACGGCTGAGTAATATTCCATGGTGTATATGTACCACAGCTTCCTTATCCATTCGTCTGCTGATGGGCATCTAGGTTTCTTCCATGTCCTGGCTATTATAAACAGTGCTGCGATAACATACCTCTCTTAACCCTCCATTTTCTTAGAAACCCTGAGCTGCTCAAACCAAAATCTTGCTACAGGTTCAGACTTATTGAAACAACTAAATAAAATTTGCTTGCAGTTCATTAAGTGCCTAATTTTAGAAAAGTATTTCTGCAGAATAGGTTAACATGTTAAGATACATGTTCTTTGCAACAGAATTATGTAGGTTTCTGAAAACACAAGTTTGGCAGCCTGGAATTCCTTATGCCAAGGATATGAAATGCTGTTTCCTTCCCTGGTGGCTTAGCTGGTAAAGAATATGAAATGTTGCTTCCCTTCTAGCTCAGCTGGTAGAGAATCTGCCTGCAATGCCGGAGACCTCGGTTCAATTCCTGGGTAGGGAATATCCCCTGGGAAAGGAATAGGCTACCCCACTCCAGTATTCTGGGCTGGAGAATCCCCATGGACAGAGGAGCCTGGTGGGCTACAGTCCATGGGGTCCCAAAGCACTGGGCACAGCTGAACAACTAAGCACAGCCCAGCACAGGTTTTACTGAGCTCACCCGGAAGCTAGTTCACTTTTAACTCAAACATTTGCCAAAGACTTTCAACCAGTAAACAGATTCTACAGAAAAATTACAAGTGCTCTGAAGGCATATTTCAGACCAAGAAACCTTAGAAATATCTTTTTTTTTTATTGAAATATTGAGTCAAAATGTTCTACATTAGGAAACACCCAGGCTCCTTGCCTTCCTACATTTTTCTCCTCTATTTTTCACCAATTTCAGTGAGTACAAAAAGTTCTCCACTTGGAATTCACTTTTGACAAGCCAGCACAAGGAGGAAAATGAATAAATAAAAGCTGTGTGCATGTGTGTGCGTGTTAAATCACTTGAGTCATGTCCGATTCTTTGCGACCTTATGGACTGTAGCCCTCCAGGCTCCTCTGTCCATGGGACTCTCCAGGCAAGAATACTGGAGTGGGTTGCCATGTCCTCCTCCCAAGGATCCTGCCAACCCAGGGATCAAACCCAGATCTCTTACATCTCCTGCACTGGCACGTGGTTTTTTACCACTAGCACGACCTGGGAAGCCCCAAACAATATATGTCTAGGTGCAATTATTTTGAATCATGATAGGACCTAAATGCATAAAAATTCTCTGTAAATAAGTAAAAATAGGAGTCTGACCCTAGTAAGTTTTCAGTTTTTTTCAATTTATTTTATTTTTGGTTGCACTGGGTCTTTGACATGGTGCTCAAGCTCTTCATGGCTGCTCGCAGTCTTTCTCTAGTTTGGCAACACCACTATTACCAGCTTCTCACTGCAGAGCATGGGCTCAGTAGCTGTGGCCCATGGGCTTAGCTGCCCCTCAACATGTGATATCAGCTCCCCACCAGAGACTGAGTCTGTGTCCCCTCATTGGCAGGCAGATTCTTAACCACTGGACCACCAGAGGAGTTCCTCTAAGCTGTTTTTTAAATAATCCATTTGAATTCATCAAGGAGGGTAGGGAATATGTTTTCTTTTCCAAATCCATCTCAAGTGAATTAAAAATTCTTGGGGGACAGGAAGCATCTCAGACTAGTGGATGGAAGAGTGAAGATTTGAAAACAGACAGATCAAAATAGTAGTCCAGGTATTTAAACTACCTTGTATCCTCTGTCAGATTACTTATTCTCTCTGGGGCTGAAGTTCTCATCTATATGATAAGGATAACATTATCTAGTTGATGAAGTTGTGGTGTGAATTGAAAATCTAAGCATCTGACACCTGGTAAATTCTCAAGAAGTGGTTAATATCTGTGGATTTCCCAGCATACTCAGCTCAGGATTTTACACAGTGGACATTCAGTGGGTGTTTCCTGAACAAAATAAAATTGAAAACTCTATCCATGCTATGAAATATGCACTATTACATAAAGAATCATTACAATTAGTAGGACTTTTTTCAGCTTTAGCATTTTCTCAACTTTAGATCCCTTCCAGCTTCTCCTTTGTACTTATCCTATCTTCCTTCTCACTCCTAAATCAAGATGGAAAACTAGTGCATCATTACAATTTATTTAAATGTATGAAATGTCACATTTGATCTACCAATTTGGATTTACTTAGGGAAAAACGTAAACATCAGCATTATGGTGAAATAGATAGAATATAGAAATTAAGGCTAAAAAAAAAAAGAAAGAAATTAAGGCTACACAAATATTAGAGGAGGCAGTATTGAAGGTTTTAGAATATGGTGGAAAAAACATCAATCCCTAGGAAGCTTGAGAAGTGGCCACAGCTATGAAGAGTGACCATGTAGAAAGGTCTGGAAACTACTTATTACCTAGAAAAATCACAGTCTAGGCAAGTCCAAAAATGTGCCAGAACCATTAAGTAAAAGCTTGTGGAAAGCTCTAGATACCAGCTGCTTCTAACCATCAGGACCTTCCCAGGATAAAAGTTTTACTTCACTTCCATCTCCTGAATCTCACTTAAGTTCCTCTTACTGGCAAATTCTAACCGAGCACCACACAGGGAAGGGAGTTCTGGGAAATGTGTTCCACTGCCTTCAAAGGGGCTGCTGGTGACGGCACCAAGTTAAAACAAACAATCCAGCACAGAGCGTACAATATCTTGTTCACTCATTAACTCAGCATCCGTCCTATCCCTAAAACCATCGTCAACTTCCAAATGAAGACAATGACATTATGCTTCCCCCTACACTAAAGCAACTATCCTTCACACAACCAATAACGTTCTAATCAGTCAGTGCAGGAGGAGACAGACAAAAGACCCACACCACTGCCTCTACAAAGCAGAGGCAATGCAAAGCAAGGACTTCAGTGCCAGAAAATCTTAGGTTCAAATCCTGGCTCTCCCCAACTTCCCTGGTGGTGCAGTGGATAAGAATCCACCTGCCGATGCAGGGGACACAGTTTTGATCCCTAGTCTGGGAAAATTCCACAGGCTGCAGGGCAACTAAGCCCTCAGCTACTGAACCTGTGCTCTAGAGCCCTGGGCTTCAAAACAAGAGAAGCCACCACAATAAGAAGATCATGCACCACAACGAAGAGTAGCTCCCACTTGGCACAACTAGAGGAAGCCTGTGTGCAGCAAGAAGGATCCAGCACAGTCAAAAATAAATAAAAACAAGAAACCAAAATCTGGCTGTCTTATTTGACCATTGTGTGGCCTCTGATAAATTATGTACCCCTCAACTTGGAAAATTTAGAAAACCTATCTTCAAAATCTGCTGTACTAGCAGCATGAAATGCCTAGCCCATAGCAAGTAGTCAGCAAAATTAGCTTTGATCCATATTTATTTTAAGTGACATGGATAAGCAAAACATTTCTTTCTGATGACCTTTCCTGATACTCAACAGTATATTACATTGTTTTCATACTCAAATATGTATATGGCAGCATACTGGATAAACGTTCTAAAAGAAGCAGTTGATGAAATTTCCAGAATTAAATGATCAGTTTCTTGTTCCTGCTGTGCTAAGTCACTTTAGTCGTGTCAAACTCTTTGCAACCCCATGGACTGTAGCTGGCCAGCCTCCTCTGTCCATGGGATTCTCCGAGCAAGAATACTGTAGTGAGTTGCCATGCACTCTTCCAGGGGATCTTCCTGACCCAGGGATCGAACCCGCATCTCTGATGTCTCCTGCATTGGCAGACAAGTTCTTTACCACTAGTACCACCTAAAAGACATAGAAGAATATGATGAAAGTCAAGAGTTGGTAGCAAAGTCTAAGAAAAGAAAAGACTAAAGACTTGACTAATATACAAATTACAAGATCATCTCCTGAATAATAAGAAATTGGCTGTTTACTCAAGATAGTGGCAGTCCTGTTGTACGTAAATTCTACCAGAGGTGACTTCAGGGAGGAATCAACTTTCTCTACTACAAAGAAGTAACCCATAGGTTTGTACCTTAATGCTCTGACTTCATGTCAGAGGAGAAAAATCTCAACTCAATTATCCTACCAGAAAACATCCATTTGTTGACACTGGCAGGCTACAGCATTATGAAAAATTATAACTGGAGAAAAAGACCAAAAAAAAAAAAAAAAAAACGGTGAAGTCTGAATACTTAAGATGTATCTCTTCATAACTTGGATGGTTGTTCTTTTATTTGGGCAAAGCATACTGAAGGTTTTTCAATGTTTGTACTGCAACTCATCCATACTTATGATATAATATCCAAAAAGCAGCCAGCAATCCCAACTTTTAAGGCTGCCAACCACGAAAAATTACTTAGCACAACAATGATCCTTCTTAACCATAAATGACGTTATCTGAGGCCAAACTTCCTAGATAGACTTGGATAGAGGCAGTCCTTTACCCTAGGGCTATCAATTGTGTAACAGGCATACTGAGGGGCATGGGGAAAGTAAATACAAAATGTAAGTGGATTAAATTAACTCTTCCAATACCTCAGATTTTGAATAAATGGGAATATGGACTTTTTTTTAAACAACAGTTCTTTGAGTTAAACAAGCCATTTCTTGCTGTGTGTGCTGTGTTAAAAAAAAAAAAAAAATCCTGGAAAGTGTAGGACGCTTAAAATTATGTTTTTGATTCCAAAAACTCAAGGTTCCAAAGATATAGGTTATATACACAAATCTCAACTAATCTCAGTATAGAGTTTGACTCTAACTCTAAAATAACAAGAATTATGGGAAAAAAATGATATTAGAGTCATATTACTCAAACACCAAACATTCTGAAAACAGTCTCTTCTATATGAACCCTTTCACTTTTGGACATTTCTAATGGTTGCAAACTTTTTCATCCATAAAGAAGACATATATATCTTCTTCCCACTGTGTCTAACTTTTCCTTCTAGAAAACTGAAAAAGAATACTTTTGTATTTAATAAGAACTCCCAAAATGACACCATGCCTTCCCTCCTGTATGCTGTGTATATAATTTTTCTTAATATTATTTAGGTCAAATCCCTTCTTTGTTCTGTGCGCTTTTCCTTGAAAAGCTTTTAGTTTATCAGTATCATCTTCCAAGAGTGGCACCCAAATGAAGTGTGACCAACGAGGTAAGAGGTGGTTAGTGGACTATTACGAATCTGTCACCTCCTTTCACTGTGGTTATCTATCTATGCAACCCAAGGTTGAATTAGATTTTAGGCAGACCTATTACATTATCTATGTGCCATGAGTTCATGACTGACAAAAGACCTTCAGTCCTTTTCATAGAAATTAATGTTAATCTTGGCTACTCTACATTTGCTCAGTTGATTCTGAAATCATTGTAACATGTTTTTAATAATTTTATTGATTTATTATTTTTGGCTATGCTGGGTCTTCACTGCTATGAGAGCTTTCTCTAGTTGCAGGGCACAAGGGCCACTCTCTAGTTGTGGAGCAAGGGCTTCTCATTGCAGCAGCTTTTCTGGTTGCAGAGCACAAGCTCTAAGGAGCACAGGCTTTAGTAGTTGCAGCATGTGGTTTCCACAGTTGTGGCTCCTGGACTCTAGAGCACAGGCTCAATAGTGTGGCACACAGTGTGGGATCCTCCCAGACATGGGATCGAACCTGTGTCTCCTGCATTTGCACGCATTTTTCAACACTGAACCACCAGGGAAGCCCCCGCTGTAACATTTTAGTGTAGTAATCCTACTACATTTCATCTTGTTAAACTTGGTTTTCTGTTTCAACTTGATTTGGGCTCTTGATTCTGTCATCCAATAAATTAGCTAAACCTCCAAAGTCCACATTAACTCCATATTTCCTAAGCCCATCCACAATAATGAGGAGGCAAAGTTTCAAACACTGCTGCACATAACCAGAGGTTCACTGACGTTCAAAGATACTGATTGCAATCAGAGAATTCCTCTCTGTTTTTCGATCTTTCTTGACAAGAGTTAAGTATCTTCTGCCTCATTTCCAGGTTCGAAGGAAGCTCTCTCTTTCATGTCCCACCCCGCTACTTTGAAGACCCCTTCATTTCTCTAGCCCAGCACTGCCCAGGAGAATTTTCTGTGACGACAGAAATGTTCTATTATCTGCCCCGTCCAGTACAGCAACAGGTAGCCTTATGTGGCTATTGAGCACATGAAGTGTGCTTAATATAACTGGGAAGATTAGTTTTTTATTTTAAAATAATTGAATTTACATCTAAATAATTAAAGTGAATAATAGTTACCATATTGGGTCGCACACCCCTAATTAACTTTTCCTGTTAGTCAGGATCCAGTCAAGAAGGAATTTTTGTGTAAATAGCTAACTAAATTTAAATTTGTTGAGTATTTAAAAAGGGAACTCCAACATAACACGAAAAGTAGCAACTCCAGCTTCCACTCCCTAGAACTGAGGAAACGACAACAAAAGACTTCAGGATATACGAAGGTGGAAGTTTGGAGGCAAGGCAGCCATGAGCTGAGAACTCAGACCTCTGAAGAAGGAACGGGGGTGGGCATAAGATTCTTTTCCATTATAGGTCATCACAAGATGCTGAATATAGTTCCCTGTGCTATAAAGCAGATCCTGGTTGTTTATCTCTTTTATATATAGTAGTGTGTATCTGCTAAGGTGGTTTGGCAAGTGTGGGGGAAATGGCAAACCATCTTCCGCTGCCGTGTCCCGAAGGAACTGCTGCTGGCCCGGTGAAGGAGTGTTGCTCGGGGATGGGCGCAAGAAACAGGAAGCCTGTGGGAACCAAAAAGAAGCAAATCCCTTCAGCCTCCTCCACGCTCGTGGTCCCTCTTGTGCCCCCTCTTGGCGCCTCTGCTGACGGAGCCTTACAAAGTGGCTGGCAGAGAAAGAGTCCAGGTCCCAGCACCGCCAAGCGGACTCAGCTCAAACTGGCCCGCTCTCTTATCTGCTTCTCCCTTCTCCCCTTTTCTCTTACTGCCCCAGCGGGAAAAAGCCAACCAGCAAACACGCCTCGGAGAACCTTTCAGACTAAAACCGACCAACAGAGAGAGACAGGGGAGAGAAATTAGCCCTCAGTGGATGCGCGAGAAAAGGAGGAAAGAACCCACTACAAACAACCGGATTAAAGACGGCCGTGTTTTTACACACTTTCTGTGAAGACACCTGTAGAAGAAACAGCACAGTGACGGGGGGCCGACCTCGTCGGCGTGGTGAAGCAGTAGGAATCGGTGAGCGCCATGGCGAATACGCGCCCCCTTTAGGGGGCAGTAGCTCCCCAACCCGCCAGAGACTGCAGTGTGGTAATACGAGCCCAGTCCCCAGATCTCCTAATTATCTGAGAGATGCCAGAAATCTGGATTTTTATGTGAAAGCTTCCAATTTCAAAATGTTGGCTCAGAAAAGTTTTAAACAGTGTATAAGCCAAATGAAACACTGAGATGGGCCAAATCTAGCCTGTGGCCGTGGTTTGGGACGACTGCAGTGCAGCGTGCAGACGAAAGGGGATCTGGGGGGAATATAGGGACCTCAAGTATCATATCACATGGCCCATAGGAAGGAACAGCCTAGTTCAACGTTATGTGATAACCCAGATTTTAATGCAGTGCTAGCTTCTTTGTTACGTTTTGTTCTCTTCTTCCTTTTGTCTGCCTTTCTTATTTTCGTTATGGTCATTGATGATGTTAAGGCAAAGTCAGCCTAACCTAGCACTAAGATGATCACTCCCTTCAATGTGGAGTTAATTTAAAATGAGCACTTTGGGAGAAGTACCCTGTATAAATCAAATATATAATCATTATTCTGAGGTTTGGGAATTTACTTCAAGAGAGTTGGCACCTCTTCAGTTTCACTGTGAGAGCAATAGCCAATCATTGGGACATCTAGTAGGCTATGTAACTGGAGGCAAATTGAAATAAACAACATATATACATGTATGCATTGTACGTATAATATAATCACTTATTGAATCCCATAGTCTTGGGTGGAAACATCTGTGCAGCTCTGGTACAAAATGGCAATGTATACTGTAAAATAAAATGTGGAGTCATTAAAACTGGAATTCAAAGTTTTGTGATATTTGTCAAACTTTTCAGTAGGTTCTTTGATGGTTGATTCGTTATTTGTTTCAGTACCAGAAAATCTTTTCTCCCATATGGAAGGTTTACACATTTTCCTAAGCCACATGGAATAGACACTCTGACTTGTATGCAAAAGATTTGTGGTCTTCGCAAAGCCATTATAATTTCTCATGTGGTGCAGATGAAGCCATAAATAAATATATGTATACACATTGTATAAATGCCATATGTTTTTGAATATCTTACTTGGTCTTACTCATCAGAAGTAAATCACCACATAGACCCACATTTTGAAGGCACTGTAAACAGTTGGTTTCACCAAATACAAGATTTCTCTTCCTTCTCTACTTCCAACCTATTCAAGTAAGTACTTTACCTCCATGAACTTTATCTTCACTGCAGTCTGTACACATAGAAGAGGAACACTATTGAAAACATAATTGTTTTCTTTTAAAATTTGACTTTTTAAAAATTTATTTACATGAGCTAAAGAAAGAAGACTGTCACTCTGTTGCCTAGCAGACTGCAAGTTAGGGCTTCCCTGGTGGCTCAGCAGAAAAGAATCCACCTGTCATGCAGGAGGCACAAGAGACTCGGGTTCAATCCCTGGGTCAGGGAGATCCCCTGGAGTAGGAAATGGCAACCCAGTCTAGTATTCTTGCCAGAAAAATTCCATGGACGGAGGAGCCTGGCAGGCTCTGGTCCATGAGGTCGCAAAGAGTTGCAAACAACTGAAGTGAGTGAGCACGCACAGAAACATAGAGGACTGCATCTTCAGGTCTTCCTCTCTTATACTGTGCGTTTGAAGCTGGTCTTTCATGCTCAAGTCTCTAATAGTAATTATTCCACAGGTGTAAGTGCTCAGAAAGGAAAATAGAGTAGGTCTTTAGATTTTAACAGCATTTACAAACTTAATGGGAGATTCTGATACACAAAAAGAGGTAGTTTCTTTTCAAAAACCTACTTTGGTCTTAAAAATTAATATTACAGGACAGTTAAACAACATGGTCCCATTGTAAAGCACAGGAAAATATACTCAATATCCCATAATAAACCATAATGAAAAAATAAGAAAAAGAAAGTGTGTGTGTGAATATATATATATATATGAATCACTTGGCTGTACACCAGAAACTACCATGACATTGTGAATCAACTCCACTTCAATAAAAAGTAAATTAATATTAAAACAACAACAAAATATAAATTAATATTTATTTATTATAGTAAAATTAATTCAAAAACCTTATTCCCTCTTAAACTTTTAAATTAAACATACAAAGCTGATTACTCCATGTATAACTCTAAACAAATACTAGCAGTCAATTTCAAAGAGACTAAAATTAATTTATAACCACCTTCAAAATTTTAGTTATTTAGGTTTCTTTAAAGATTTCTTAATTGTATTTGTATACTTAAGTACTTAATTGTCTGATTTACAATAATAAAAGATTTTCTAATGTTTAAGTAGTTCTATATGTAATGTACATATAGAAGAATTTACATATATGATAGATATCAAGTTCTTTTAAACTTTTCAATATTACTCATAACTTTGATCTTTGACCTTAAAATCACAAGTTTAAATTGATTATACAGAATGCACATTTTAAGTTAGAATTCCTTAAAGTAGTTTGTGGTATATGTATACACAATGAAATATTATTCAGCCTTAAAAATGAGAAAACCCTATTATTTGTTACACTGATGGACCTTGAAGGCATTATGGTAAGTCAGACAGAGAAAGAAAAATACTGTATGATCTCATTTATTGTGGAGTTTAAAAAAAACAGCCACCAAACTCATCAAAGAAGAGAACAGATTTGTAGTTATCAGAGTCAGGGGGAAGGGGCAGGAATGGGAAAGTGGAGGAAGTTGGTCAAAATGTATAAGTTGTCAGTAAGATAAATAAGTACTAGGAATGTGGTGTTTGGCATGATAATTATAGTCAACACAGCTGGATGATACATAGGAAGACTGTTAAGAGACTGTCTAGGAGTTCTCTTCACAAGACAAATTTTTTTCTCTTTTTATTGTATCAATGTGAGATAATGGATGTTAACTAAACTTATTATTTCACAATATATGTAAGTCAAAAGATCATGTTGTACACCCCAAACTTATACAGTGATGTATGTCAGTTATTTCTCAATAAAACTGGAGAAAAAACTAGAATCCTTATCTAATGCTATTTTAACAGCTGATGATAGGCATTAAGGTTAATAACCATAATCTACATTCCTTCCTTCCATATTCATAATAAGAATGTGCTTCCTAGTCCATTGACGTTAGGTCTGGTCATGTGACTTGTTTTGGCCAATAAACTACGAGCAGAAGCAACAAGTGTCATTTTCCAGTTGGAAAACTTCAAGAGCCCTTCCTACGTTATCTTCCCCCAGAAATGTGTATCAGCAATGCTCCAGATGGTGGTGCCATTCTAAGGCTTAATCCCTGATGAGGACAGTATGAAGCATACTTTCCTATCATGGATAGCATGGATAGACTTTGAGGACATTATGCCAAATGAAATTAATCAGAGAAAGACATCCACTGCATGCTCAATCTTATATAACAAATCTTTAAAAAAAAAAAAAACAAGTTCATAGAAATAGAGTAGAATGGTGGTTGTGAAGGGCCAGGCAGATGGGAGAAATGGGATCATGTTGGTCATAGGGTACAAACTTCCAGTTATAAGGAGGATAATTTCTGGGGATTTAATATACACGTATGATGGCTATAGTTACTAATACTGATTTATATACTTGAAAGTTGTTAAGAAAATAAATCTTAAATATTCTCACCACACACAAAAAATAATAATTTTGTGAGGTGATGAAGGTGTTAACTAACCTTGTTGTAATAATTTCACTATATATGTGTATCAAATCATCACATTGTAGACCTTAAATTTATACAAGGTTGTATGTCAATTGTACCTCAGTGAAATGAAAAAAGTGCCAAAATTTTTAAAAAGCATATTTTCCTACCTATCCTTGAGAAATATGTAGCACGAGCAGGAGAAAACTTGTAAGTCTCTATGATTTGGGAGTTATTCATTCATAGGGTAATCACACCTATCCCAATGATACATAGACCAAATTCTCTTAACTATTATAAATACTTTTAATACCAATGTAACGGAGTATTCTCAAGTGAAATACTTACTGCAGATTCTGTCCTATTAAACATTTCTATGCTTAAATCTAAATTTTCATTAGACTGAAAGATGCTTGCCCACTGAGCAAGTAATCATCCCAAACAATTTTGAAGTTATCTTCTATGGTAATAATTTAGGGTGTCTTCTTAACCTGAGACAGTAAGAAAGAAGGACTGGATCCTCTTTATGTCCATTGAGATGGTTAACTTAATAAGGCTACTTGACTGAGCCACAGGATTACCAGATATTTAGCCAAACGGTTATTCTAGATGTTTCTGTGAGCATGTTTTAGATGAGATTAAGTCAGTGGACTTTGAGTAAAACAGATTGCTCTCCTTAGTGTGGGCAAGCCTCATCCAATCAGTTGGCAGCCTGAATAAAACAAGACTAACTCTGCCCCACCCCTACTCCAATAAGAAAGGATTTCTCCATCAGACTGCCTTTGGACTTTGTCTACAACATCAGCTCTTCCTGATTCTACTGCATACTGCCTTTGAAAGCAGAATGGAACTATACTGGGTCTCTGGTCTGTCAGCCCATCCTGCAGAGTTTAGACTTGCTTCCATAATAACATGATCCGACTCCTTCTAATAAATCTCTTTATATATCCACATTCTAATGGTCCTGGTTTTCTGAAGAATGGATACACCCATGTTTCCCAGTGTGCCTGGATCTTAAAAATAGTTTCCATTTGTCTGAGCTTTGAATGGAAACAGACTGGCAATCAATTTCTTCTTACTCTGCCTCCCATCTATCTTTTCTTTAATCTTAGAAAGTATGTGATTTTGGTGAGAAAATTAAAGAATGCATTTTCTATTCTATTCCCTTCAGAGTATATCAAAATTCTTTAAAGTAACCGTTTGTCCAAACAGTTTTTATTGCACTTTTAATACCAAAAGAAGAGTTGAGGTTGCTAATATATGTCTTTGGAGAATCTGATATGCAAACATAAAAGGATTCTCTTCTTGGTACATTGTCTTTTTACAATGAGTTAGTGTGACAGGTAAATAGATTTAAAAACAATTTTGTAGATCAAACTACTGTTTTATACCATAAGATCAACTAGAGGAAATAGTTAAGAATCTGTCCTCCACTTAATCATTAAGAGAAGCAGAGAACAGTTTGTCCCCCAGAGGCAGAATAGATTTGACTAAGCTAGAACAAAAATTAAAAGGACAGTAAAAAGCAGAACAGTTTTGTTTTTTTTTTTAATAGAAATGAGACATATCTTGCTGTATTTAAATCCTATTTACCATTCATCTGATAATAATGTGTACCGAGAAGAGACAATATTTATTAGTACTTATTCAATCAGTTGAGCTTGCTGTGTAGAAAAGAGATTGAGAGCTAAATCCATTTCAGAGATTTTAATATTATGAGACTAAATAGGGGAAAGTGGTTTTTATGCTGTCATTTAAGAGTTTTTAAAAGCTATTTCTTCAAAGTAAGAGAAGTGATGAGGTGTGGGGGCCAGACAACAGAATTTGAAATCATAAAAATCTGTCTCCACTGTTATTCTATTACACAGTGGTGTGATTTTGTTAAGATTCAACCTTCTTGCCCACAAAAGAAGTTGACAATAATTTCTCTGCAGGTTTATTATTAGAAGGAAAGCTAATGACTGGAAAATGCCTCTGAGTAGGGAGTAGGTCCTGAATAAATAGATGCTATTATTTTACACAATTTTTAAATTGTAACTTTACCCTGTGCAAGTTGCATCTCATTGCCATGAACTCATGGAATATATAAAAATGTGTTGTTTTGTTGGATTTTTATTCTAATGAAGTGCTTTGCTGGAAATTGTATAATCTGCCTTCAGGTTTCTGGGTCAAAATGAAATGAAAAGCCATAATTTCTGTTTCTCTGATGAGGGAATTAGAAAGTGGAAAAAGAAATATTCTAGACCAAAACTAGAAGAGGAGAGGGATAAAAAAACAAATATTGCAACAGATAGTCCTTTTCTCAAGGATGTGCTGTACCCACATTTTACTGCTGAGGTCTGAAATCTTTCTGTTCCAGATGAGAATTAGGTAACTTGCTTTTTCTAGGAGGAGCATTCATGCTGTTTTAAATAAAGAAGGGTAACGTGTTGAAAACTTGTTCTAGAGGCAATGACAGTGGTCAAGAGACCAGCTTCTGAAGTCAGGCTTCCCACGCTGTCATCTAGCTGTGTGGTCAGTGTGAGCCCAGCTCTTCATCTGTGAAGTGAAGATATTAACAGTCTCTACGGGCTTCTCTTCTGGCAGCTCAGTGGTAAAGAATCTGCCTGCCAAAGCAGGAGACACGGGTTTGATCCTAGATCCAGGAAGATCCCACATGCTGAGGAGCAACTAAGCCCGCTCAGTCACTCACTTCAGTCGCTCAGTCGTGTCCGACTCTTTGCAACCCCATGGACTGCAGCATGCCAGGCTTCCCTGTCCATCACCAGCTCCCGGACTTTACTTAGCTCATGTCCATTGAGTCAGTGATGCCATCTAACCATCTCATCCTCTGTCGTCCCCTTCCTCCTGCCTTCAATCTTTCCCAGCATCAGGGTCTTTTCAGATGAGTCAGCTCTTCGCATCAGGTGGCCCAAGTATTAGAGCTTCAGCTTCAACATCAGTCCTTCCAATGAATATTCTGGACTGATCTCCTTTAGGGTGGACTGATTGGATCTCCTTGCAGGCCAAGGGACTCTCAAGAGTCTTCTCCAGCACCACAGTTCAAAAGCACATGAGTCACAACTATTGAGCCTGTGCTCTAGAACCCAGGAGCCACAACTACTGAGCCCACTTGCTGGAAATACTGAAGCCCAGATGCCCTGGAGCCTGTGCTCCCCAACAAAGAAGCCACTGCGATGAGAAGCCCATGCACTGCCACAAGAGAGTAGTCCCTGCTCTCCACAACTAGAGAAAAGCCCGTGCAGCAAGAAAGACCCAGCACAGCCAAAAATAAATAAATAAAATTTTTTTTTAATTTTTAAATAGTCTCTATCTCACAGAGTTGTTGGAGAATTCAATGAATCAATACATGGAAAGCACTTAAGATGACTCTCAGCATATAGTAGCACCTTCCTGGTGGCTCAGCTGGTAAAGAATCCACCTGCAATGTGATGTGGGAGACCTGGATATGATCCCTGGGTTGGGAAGATGCCTGGGAGAAGGGAAAGGCTACCCACTCCAGTATTCTGGCCTGGAGAATAACATGGACTGTATAGTAACCTTTATTATTTGTTATCATTATGGATCAAACAAACAGCAAAAATGCAAAAGCTGCTACTCTGGGAAAAACACATAGAGGGCCTAAGGGAGAAAATTCAGAATCAAAACCAATTCTGAAAGTGTTCTAGATGCTGACTGAATCTATTGATAAGCCAATTTTCTCCTTCTCTAACATTTTTATGTAGGTTAAGTCAAAATAAAACAAACACCAAAGACACTGAAGATAACCTCAAATAAGTCTGTAAAGGGCATCTAGAAATCTGAAAGTAGTGTGTGAAATGGAATTCAAGCCCTGTTTTTGTTCCAGTTTAATATATGCCTCATTTGCCTTGTTTAGTTAATGGCTGTATTAGTCAGCTTTTGTTGCAATAATGCTGTATGAGATAATCCCAAAATCTCACTGGCTTACAACAACTAAAAGATATTTTTTATATATGAGCCTATGAGGCAGCTACAGTGATTATATTTCATGCTGTGCATCTTTTCCCCTCATTCTAAGATGTACAACATCCTTCCGTTTGATGCACCCAGAAGCCCCTGGGATACGTTCTTCTCATGGCAGAGGGCAGGAACCCAAAAGATTAAAAGCTCTGTAACAACATAAAGTTAAAGTCTTATTTGAAGTATGACAGGAAGTAAATCATATCAGCTCACTTCCCATTGGCCAAAATCAATATTATAGCTGCATCCAACTTTAGAACAAGGAAGTAACCCCCTTCCTGTGCAGAGGACATGGTATTTCAGTTCAGTCACTCAGCTGTGTCCAACTCTTTGCAACCCCATGGACTGCAGCACGCCAGGCTTCCCTGACCATCACCAACTCCTGGAGCTTACTCAAACTCATGTCCATCGAGTCTATGATACCACCCAACCATCTCATCCTCTGTCATCCTCTTCTCCTCCCGCCTTCAATCTTCCCCAGCATCAGGGTCTTATCCAGTGAATCAGCTCTTCACATCAGGTGGCCAAAGAATTGGAGTTTCAGCTTCAGCATCAGCCCTTTCAAAGAATATTCAGGCCTGATTTCCTTTAGGATGGACTGGTTGGATCTCCATGCTGTCCAAGGGACTCTTAACAGTTTTCTCCAACACCACAGTTCAAAAGCATCAATTCGTCAGTGCTCAGCTCTATTTATACTCCAAATCTCATAATCACATATGACTACTGGAAAAACCATAGCTTTGACTAGACAGACCCTTGTCAGCAAAAAAATGTCTCTGCTTTTTAATATGTTGTCTAGGTTGGTCATAGCTTTTCTTCCAGGAGCAAGCATCTTTTAATTTCATGGCTGCAGTTACCATCTGCAGTGATTTGGGAGTCCAAAAAAGTAAAGTCTTCTCGCTGTTTCCATTGTTTCCCCATCTATTTGCCATGAAGTGATGGGACCAGATGCCATGATCTTAGTTTTCTTAATGTTGAGTTTTAAGCCATTTTTTCACTCTCCTCTCTCACTTTCATCAAGAGGCTCTTTAGTTCTTCAATTTCTGCAATAAGGGTGCTGTCATCTGCATATCTGAGATTATCGATATTTCTCCCAGCAATCTTGATTCCAGCATGTGCTTCTAACAGCCAAGCATTTCTCATGATGTACTCTGCATATAAGTTAAATAAGCAGGGTGACAATATACAGCCTTGACATACTCCTTTACCAATTTGGAATCAGTCTATTGTTCCATGTCCAGTTCTGACTATTGCTTCTTGACCAGCATACAGATTTCTCAGGAGGCAGGTAAGGTGGTCTGGTATTCCCATCTCTTGAAGAATTTTCCACAGTTTGTTTTGATACACACAGTTAAAGGCTTTGGCATAATCAATAAAGCAGAAGTAGATGTTTTTCTGGAACTCTCTTGCTTTTTTGATGATCCAACGGATGTTGGCAATTTGATCTCTTGTTCCTCTGCCCTTTTTAAAACCAACTTGAACATCTGGAAGTTCACGGTTCACATATTGCTGAAGCCTGGCTTGGAGAGTTTTGAGCATCACTTTACTAGCATGTGAGGTGAGTGCAATTGTGCAGTAGTTGAACATATCTGGGCATGGCCCTTCTTTGGGATTGGAATGAAAACTGATCTTTTCCAGTCCTGTGGCCACTGCTGAGTTTTCCAAATTTGCTGGTATATTGAGTGCAGTGCATTAACAGCATCATCTTTTAGGATTTGAAATAGCTCAACTGGAATTCCATCATCTCCACCAGCTTTGTTTGTAGTGATGCTTCCTAAGGTCCACTTGACTTCGCATTGTCTGGCTCTAGGTGAATGATCACATCATCATGGTTATCTGGGTAATGAAGATATTTTCTGTATAGTTCTTCAGTGTATTGTTGCCACCTCTTCTTAATATCTTGTGCTTCTCTTAGGTCCATACCATTTCTGTCTTTATTGTGCCCATCTTTGCATGAAATGCTCCCTTGGTTTTCTAATATTCTTGAAGAGATCTCTAGTCTTTCACATTCTATTGTTTTCCTTTATTTCTTTGCACTGATCACTGAAGAAGGCTTTCTTATCTCTCCTTGTTATTCTTTGGAACTCTGCATTCAAATGGGTATATATTTCCTTTTCCCCTTTGCCTTTAGCATCTCCTCTTTTCTCAACTATTTGTAAGGCCTCCTCAGACAATCATTTTGCCTTTTTGCATTTCTTTTTCTTGGGAATGGTCTTGATCCTTGTCTCCTGTACAAAGTCACGAACCTCTGTCCATAGTTCTTCAGACACTCTGTCTAGCAAATCTAATCCCTTGACTCTATTAATCACTTCCACTGTATAATCATAAGGGAATTGATTTAGGTCATACCTGAATGGTCTAGTGGTTTTCCCCACTTTCTTCAATTTCAGTCTGAATTTGGCAATAAGGAGTTCATGATCTGAGCCACAGTCAGCTCCCGGTCTTGTTTTTGCTGACTGTACAGAACTTCTCCATCTTTGGCTGCAAAGAATATAGTCAGTCTGATTTCGGTATTGACCATTTGGTGATGTCCATGTGCAGTCTTCTCTTGTGTTGTTGGAAGAGGGTGTTTGCTATGACCAGTGCATTCTCTTGGCAAAACTCTATTAGCCTTTGCCCTGCTTCATTCTGTACTCCAAGGCCAAATTTGCCCATTACTCCAGGTATTTTTTGACTTCCTACTTCTGCATTCCAGTCCCCTATAATGAAAGGGACATCTTTTTTGGGTGTTAGTTCTAAAAGGTCTTGTAGGTCTTCATAGAACCGTTCAACTTCAGCTTCTTCAGCATTACTGGTTGGGGTGTAGACTTGGATTACTGTGATATTGAATGGGTTGCTTTGGAAACAAACAGAGATCATTCTATTGTTTTTGAGATTGCATCCAAGTTTTGCATTTTGGACTGTTTTGTTGACTATCAGGGCTACTCCATTTCTTCTAAGGAATTCTTGCCCACAATAGTAGATATAATGGTCATCTGAGTTAAATGCACCCATTCTATTCCATTTTAGTTTGCTAATTCCTAAAATATTGATGTTCACTCTTGCCATCTCCTGTTTGACTACATCCAATTTGTCTTGATTCATGGATCTAACATTCCAGGTTCCCATGCAATATTGCTCTTTACAGCATCAGAGTTTACTTCTAGCACCAGTCACACCCACAACTGGGTTCTGGTTTTGCTTTGGCTCCATCTCTTCATTTTTTCTGGAATTATTTCTCCACTCTTCTCCAGGAGCATATTGGGCACCTACCAACCTAGGGAGTTCATCATTCAGTGTTCTACCTTTTTGCCTTTTCATGCTGTTCATGAGGTTCTCAAGGCAAGAATACTGAAGTGGTTTGCCATTCCCTTCTCCAGTGGGCCACGTTTTGTCAGAACTCTCCACCATGACCTATCCATCTTGGGTGGCCTTACACAGCATGTCTCATACTTTCATTGAGTTAGACAAGGCTGTGGTTCATGTGATCAGTTTGGTTAGTTTTCTGTGATTGTGGTTTTCATTCTGTCTGTCCTCAGATGGTTAAGGATAAGAGGCTTATGGAAACTTCCTGGTGGGAGAGACTGACTGAGGGGGATACTGGGTCTTGTTTTGATGGGTGGGGCCATGCTCAGTAAATCTTTAATCCAATTTTCTGTTCATGGGTGGGGCTGTGTTCCCTCCCTGTTGCTTGACCTGAGGCCAAACTATGGTTAGAGTTAATGAAGATAATGGCGACCTTCTTCAAAAGGTTTCATGCACTGCTGCGCTCAGTGCCCCCAACCCTGCAGCAGGCCACCGCCAACCCACACCTCTGCCAGAGACTCCTGGACACTCACAGGCAAGTCTGGGTCAGTCTTTTGTGGGGTCACTGCTCCTTTCTCCTGGTTCCTGGTGTGCACACGATTTTGTTTGCGCCCTCCAAGAGCCTGTTTCCCCAGTCCTGCATAAGCTCTGGTGACTCTGTGATGGGGTTAATGACGACCTCCTCCAAGAGGGCTTATGCCATACCCAGGTCTGCTGCACCCAGAGCCCCTGCCCCCGCGGCAGGCCACTGCTGACCTGTACCTCCACAGGAGACACTCAAACACAGTTCTCGCTCAGCCTGTCTGGGGTCTCTGGGTCCTGTTGCACTCAAGGTTTGTTTGAGCCCTCTGAGTGTCTCTGGCGGGTATGGGGTCTGATTCTAAACGCAATGTCGCCCCTCCTACCATCTTGCTGGAGCCTCTCTTTGGATCCAACATTCTCCTGTTGACAGTTGTTCAGCAGCAAGTTGTAATTTTGGAGTTTTCACAGGAGAAGATGAGGGCACGTCCTTTTACTCCATCATCTTGTGAATCCAGTATTTGCTGAACAATAATGAAATCTACCATCCTTGCCAAACTACTAGGGTCCCATCAATTTCAAGACCCAAGCTGTCCAATTCAGTTAACCTTATTTTAATGATGTAAGTTTCAAAAGTCAGAGTGCATCAAAATCACTGAGACCATGTTAAAAATATAAACAGCTCAGCCCTTCCACAGTGATTCTGATTTAACACATTTGAAAACAGGGATCAGGATCTGCATTGTTGCCAATCTCACCAGCAATCACATCATAAACCAAAGTCTGAGAATCACTAGGGTAAGTGTACATGGAGATCAGAGCAAGTCATGACTGAGAACAACTTCTCCCTCTTTTTTATTTTTTTTTATTTTTTGGCTATCCTGGGTCTTCAGTGGGTGCAGGCTTTTCTCTAGTTGTGGAGAACAGGGCCTATGCTCTAGTTGTGGTGCATGGGCTTCTCAGTGCAGAGGCTTCTCTTGTTGTGGAACACAAGCTCCAGGCATCTGGGCTTCGGTAGTTGCAGCTCCTGGGCTCTACGGCACAGAGTCAGTAGTTGTGCCACAAAGGCTTAGCTGCTCTGAGGCACGTGGGATCTTCGTAGATCAAGGATCAAACCCTTGATCAAATGTCAAACTGGTGTCTCAGCTGGTAAAGAATCTGCCTGCAATGCAGGAGACCTGGGTTCGACCCTTGGGTTGGGAAGATACCCTGGAGAAGGAAACAGCTACTCACTCCAGTATTCTGCCCTGGAGAATTCCACAGACTATTCCATGGGATTGCAAAGAGTTGGACATGACTGGGGGACTTTCAATTGGATTGCAGTAGTCTATATGCTGTCTATATTGAAATGAAACTCAGCCTGTAAGCAAAATACTTTTTCTCTGAAACATTAAGGATGTATAGAACTATGAAACGTTTTTCATCTGAATTCATACTATGCTATTTATTAAAATATACCCGAAGCAGAAAGCATATGAGTGTAGAAGAGTGAAATAAGAGTAAAAGAGGAATATTTAGGTCATACAACAGAACCACTTTTTTTTTTTCAAAATAGAAACAGATTGTTGTACAGAATCCAGCAATTCTGGTGGAAATACTCTGCAATGGAAGCATGTTTTCCATTAACTTAAATACTGTGTTAACCTCAATCAAAAATACACTTTCTTAAACTGAATACAGAATTTATAGGCTTGAAAAACAGTGCCTGCCATCTAAATGTGCAGAGTCTGATGCAAATGACAGTGTTCCACGTGATTTTAAAAAATTATTTTGTTAAAACAAAAGCCTAAAGCAGCATTTATTCCCCCACCCAACCAAGTACTTTCACCAATTAGGATACCTTTGAAAACTCCCAAGTGGGTTTTCCTTTCTTGCTGCTGTCTACTACCTTCGGGTCTTAAGAATATGATTTCCTTCTATTTGATAAAACCTCTCATGAAAAACCTCTCAGATACAGACAGGCTTTATCACCAAGGTTCATGGAGGCTGTCATTATATGGCAGAGATCTTTATACTAAGATAGTAAGCCCAAGAAGCATGATGGAAGGTCTATCCTGTTAGACAGTAGCATAACCTGCTGCAGTTTGTGTCTGATTCTCTGCAGACTTTGGGGGGCTTGTTGGAGCACCTTGCTATAGAGGAGGGAGAAGCAGCCTCATATGAGCCAAGGCAGAACCTTCACAGAGAGATTCAACCCCCCGGGACTACAGTCCTTGTGGGTCTTGCCAGGGATTCATATTTTTTCCTGTGCTAAACCTTTGCCCTTGGAGGGTCCCAACACAATGTGGCAACTATTAATCACATCTTGGAAAGAAATGAGATCAGGCAATGGACAGAGAGAAATAGAATGCTGGAGGAAGAAAGGGTAAAGGCCCAAATATATCCTGCCTGAAAACCCAAGGCAAAAAGTGAGCCTTAATTATAAGTGGAAGGTTGCAGATTAATTATAGCACTCTTCCTCCCATTGCACTCAAACTCTTCCTCCAGCTACCAGACAAGAAAGAGTGCCCTATAGATGCCCAGCCCTGGAGGTAAACAGAGACCAACTCTGTATTCATTCTAGTGAAATCAACAATTTATGAGATTAGATGAAACTTTATTTCCCAACCCGGAAGGCTGTGGTGATAAATACCACCTAGATGACCGGAAGTGGAGGTAGAAGGTGAATTACCTACTATTTACAATGTCCTTAGAAGTCTCAGAGTGCATGATGCTACTCCCCAAAGGCTAAGTTTGTTACAGCATTTGGTACAGATTTCATAAATCTCAAAAGTCACTAGGACCCTTGGCTTCTTTAATTACATTTGATGGCTGTTTCCACAATCATAAACATAATCCTCTGAATCACTCCCACTCTCTGAAGATGTTGGTTTTTAAGGTCACACATAAATTTGGCCTTGGTTCTGATTTTACTGCAGTCCATGGGATTGCAAAGAGTCGGATATGACTGGGCAACTGAACAACAACAACAACTGATATTTATCATTTAATTTGTCAAATCTTTAAGCCAATAGATGGTCTTTTCTCTCATTTCATTGGAAAGCAGAAAGTTGTTCAAGTCCATGACCATGACTTATTCATTCTATGTGCTGTGCTGTTCTTAGTCACTCAGTCATGTCCAACTGCTTGCGACCCCATGGACTGTAGCCCACCAGGCTCCTCTGTCCATCAGGATTCTCCAGGCAAGAATATTGGGGTGGGTTGCCATGCCCTCCTCCAAAGGATCTTGGGAACAAGCCAGGAATCGAACCCAGGTCTCCTGCATTGCAGGTGGATTCTTTACTGTCTGAACCACCACAGAAGCCCTTAGTAGTAGCTAGGTCCATTGATCACATAAGTAGTCATATCCATTTTTTTTCTTTTCTTTAACTGAAGAATCAACCCAGGAATTGAACCAGAAATCATCTCCTGCATTGCAGGCAGATACTTTACCAACTGAGCTATCAGGCAGGAAAACCCTAAGTGAAGAGTAGTTGATTAAAATATTGTTATTAGATTCATTTACACAACAAAGTGATTTAGCTTATATATATATGTGTGTGTGTGTATATATATCTATAAACTAAATATATGTTATATTGTATATATAAACTATATCTATTAAATATGCATATATAAGCTATATAGATAAACTATTTATATTATATTATATTATATTATATTATATTATATTATATTATATTTTTTCAGTTCTTTTCCCTTACAGGTTATTAAAAAAATATTGAGTATAGTTTCCTGTGTTATATAGTAGGTGTTCATTGGTTATCTAGTTTACATATAGTAGTGTGTATATGTTAATCCCAAATTCATTACCCCCCACTCCCTTTTCCCCTTTGGTAGCCAGAAATTTATTTTCTCTGTCTGTGGGTCTATTCCTGTTTTGTTTATAAGTTCATTGATACCATATGACATTGCTTATATATTGAATTTAAAAAGATGATTCACATCCATTTTTCAAGATTACATTGTTTTTCAAACAGCAGAGTACAAACACCAGAGAGTAGCTCCTGTGTCAGAGCAAACTCCCAAGATGGAAGCAGAAGCTCAGATTATTAGCATTCTTATTAATACTGCCTTTAAACACTTCTCTAGTTCTCTTTTGTTCTTTAAAATAAATTTTAAATCATTTGGAACTTCCTTTCACTGAGTTCCATTTGTGGAGGACAAAGTCTTTTCCTCTGGCTCTCAACCACATTCTGTCTCACTCATGAGAAATGGAATATTTCCTGCCGTATCAGTAGATAAATGATGTCACAGTCATCAGCAATTTCAGCCACCATGGAAGGTGAGCTGGTGAATCCTAAGAGAACTCAGGAATGAAAGAATACCTGCTATCAGCAGCCATCAGACTGCAGCCACTCCCTATGGTGACCCCTGAGGACACTCAGGATGTGAAAACACAGGATACTAGACCCAGATAGGTCAGGTGCATACCAAAAAAATGATTTCAGTGAGCCAGACTGTTGTATTTTCCCACGCATAGAGAAGTGCTAAACTCCTTAACTTGAGATCGCTGGTTTTCCTCTAATTAAAAGTATTCTTTTGACATTCAGGCTTGTGCCTTCTGTTGTAAAACCACCACATAAACTGGCACCATCACACCTCATTCCCAGCCTCCTCAGAGCAGTTCTCTTAGGGTTACTTGAAATGATGCCTCCTGGACTTGAAATCCTGAAATTGCTGCCAATACCTAATTCTCAACTCCTAGGCTGTGAATATTTTTAAAGTCTACACTCAGATTAACAAGTGTGCCATGTACCAATCTATAGGAGATGCAATAAATCACTGAGACACTAAATTTCCACTAGAAATTTTAGAAGATGGAGAAAGTAGCATTTTCCAAGGAGAGGACCACATATATTCAGAAGAATTTTATTATTTGTGGCCAAGAAGATTCTAGGTGAATCCTAGAATTGGACATAAAGGCTGTCTGAAAAAAATTGCACCACCTAAAAGTTGAGAATTATGTTTTATTTGGCAGACATTCTTAGGATTTCTAGCTTGGGTGGCAGCATCTCAAATAACTCTGAGAAACCACCCCAAAAAGAAACAGGAAAAGTCAGGATATATAGGAGTTTTTGCAACAAAATCAGGTAGTGAAAAGATTACTGTTAATAGAAGGAAACCAGACATCTCAAGTTAAGGAATTGAGCAGTTTTCTATGTGTGGGAAGATGTAAGAATCTGGGCTTTGGCATGTGCCTCACCTATGGGGGCCAGTATTCTGTGTTTCCACGCCCAGGGTCCCCTCTGGGTGCATCACTGAGAGTGCTGCAGCAGCTAATGGCTAGGCAGGCTGGGCAGTAGGCAGCATATCCATCTCCATCCCGAGCTCCCTCAGGGGTCACCACCCAGGTGGCTATAAGGTAATGGCTTGATGAGCACTGCATCCTTTGTTTACTGATATGGCAGGCAACATTTTAGTTCTCAATGCTTATTCAACTCAGATACACAGATGACACCACCCTTATGGCAGACAGTGAAGAAGAACTAAAAAGCCTCTTGATGAAAGTGAAAGAGGAGAGTGTAAAAGGTGGCTTAAAGCTCAACATTCAGAAAACTAAGATCATGGCATCTGGTCCCATCACTTCATGGCAAATAGATGGGGAAACAGTGGAAACAGTGGCTGACTTTATTTTTTTGGGCTCCAAGATCACTGAGGATGGTGATTGTAGCCATGAAATTAAAAGACGCTTACTCCTTGGAAGGAAAGTTATGACCAACCTAGACAGCATATTAAAAAGCAGAGACATTACAAACAAACGTTTGTCTGGTCAAGGCTATGGTTTTTCCAGTGGTCATGTATGGATGTGAGAGTTGAACTATAAAGAAAGCTGAGCAACAAAGAATTAATGCTTTTGAACTGTGGTGTTGGAGAAGACTGTTGAGAGCCCCTTGGACTGCAAGGAGATCCAACCAGTCCATCCTAAAGGAGATCAGTCCTGGGTGTTCATTGGAAGGACTGATGTTGAAGCTGAAACTTCAATACTTTGGCCACCTGATGTGAAGAGTTGACTCATTTGAAAAGACCCTGATGTCAGGAAAGATTGAGGGCAGGAGGAGAAGGGGATGACAGAGGATGAGATGGTTGGATGGCATCAGTGACTCAACGCACATGAGTTTGGGTAAAATCTGGGAGTTGGTGATGGACAGGGAGTCCTGGCGTGCTGCGGTTCATGGGGTTGTGAAGACTCAGACACGACTGAGCGACTGAACTGAACTGAACAGGGGTGCAAGGATCTTGTTTGGTAGAAGAATAAACATGTTTGGGGCCACAGCTGAACACCCCTAACAACAAAGAAGAGAGTGGGCTCTCCCATGAGGTAGCCCTCCTCCTCTGCCATCCCCCAGGCAGTATTCAGCCCCTTCTCTAAAACAAATACAGGGCAAATATTTAAAGGCAAGTGGTATAGAGCAGTGCCACATTAACAGGTTGCCCAGGGCACCCAATGGTTCAAGGCAACAGAACACCCTGTTGTTTTTTCTCTCTCCTTGGCCCCTGCTCTCTCTTTTCATTTCTCCCTGTTTGTTTTAATTAAAGAAATTGAAACCCCAAAGCTTCCCTCACAGATGTGAACTAAATCTCAGCTCTTCCCTTAATCTCACATTTCCTGATTCAACTGAGCAAACAAAGCTGTCTACTTTATAACCAGCTGATCCTGGCATTTTTATTCCTCCTTCCACACACTAAAGGTAAAGAGAGCAGAAGGAGGAAGAAAAAGAAAAAATAAAGAAAACATAAAGATCATCTAGGTGTTTTACCAATCATTTAAGTCAGATCCTTCATTATTATTTTGTCCAGTCAGAAATTTGTCTGACATTTGTTTCTCTCATGCTGTTGTAAGTGGGTTTAAATCCACTTTTTCACTCCAAAAAAGAATTTTAGGATACACTGATACTCTCAGCACCAGTACTAACTCAAACACTTAGAAACAAGCCCGTCATATCACTTAAAGAATCTAGATAGGTGAAAAAAAAATGCTAAAATGTCTCTTGCATTATGATTGCTAAAATTTTTCAAAAACTTGGAAAGAAAACTACTCATTAGGCAAACCCACTTAGATACTGTGTCTTGAATGATAACTCTGATCATTGACCTCAGATATGTAGGATTCACAGGAGCCTAACTCATTCAGGTAGGAAAACAGAATAACTCTATGAGTCAGAATGCCTGGCCCCTCTAGAGATGAACAAGAGGCTGTCTCTGCCATCTAGCTCCTTGTTTACTCTCTTGCATTTTTTTAGTTTATTTTTTTTTTTTAATCACTAGACTTCAATGCTTGAGAGTTCTTTACCAGACCCAGTAACTCTGAGTGATTCACTAACAACATAGGGCCCTAGGAGCTAGACCGCACTGATAAATTATAGGAAGCTTACACTCCATGTGATTTTAGCCCAGTTACCAAGTGCTTCAAAACAAACGGCTGTTCCTCCATGTCCGCCACACGTAAGAAGATACAACGGGGGGTTCCTCCAGTTCTGTAGTGTTAACTACAAACTGGTACTGCCATCTGTCTCTAAGGATTAAATAAGGAGCTTCTGCAGCTGCTGACCTTCAGCACACCCTGAAAGGAGTTCAGGGTGGAGAACAGAAATGCGCCTCACTGTGCTCTGGGAAAAACTGGTAGGATAGGTCTTCAGATAGTTAGATATTCTGGGCCCAATTCTTACATCTCCTAACACCTAGAAAAGCACTAAAATCCTTAATGATGATTCTATTCCTTGTGACTAGCAGAAATCTGCAAAACAACAACAACAAAAAAATGTGCTTGACTGCCTGTACACCCCCTTCACCAAAATTACATGTACACTAACCTTCCCCCCTACCCCTTCCTCTTTGGAGCAGTTTCTCAGAACTATCTGAGGTGCTGTCTCCTGGGCAATAGTCCTCATTTTGCCCCAAACAGAACTTAACTCTTAACTCTCATGCTGCCCCCTTTTTTTTTTTTTTTTTGTCTATAATAGGCAAGTTTCACAGAAGTTAAGTAGCAAACTTCTACTGACATAACCAATGTATTTCTTTAAATGTGATGTTCCAGATGGAAAACTGATAGGCCCCAAACTGGCAGATGCACAAATTATTTTGGGCAGACCATAGTCTGATTCATTCCAATCCCAACGCCCATCTTTCAGAAAACCCACATTTTACTTAACTGTTTTTAAATATTTGAATATCCAAAGTGACTGCCAACAAGACGGTCAGTGGTGGGCGGAGGGTGCCCATCACTGACAATGGACAGAGGACAAGTTGAACAGAAATATATACTACGAAATAGAAATAGACACAAGGCTGGTCAGTCTTGTTCTGGACTTGACTTTAAGACTCTAAGGATTGATAATGCATTTTAGAGACTTCCTAGGTGGGACGGGTAAAAATCCACCTGCCAATGCAGGGGATGCAGGAGCCACAGGTTCAATCCCTGAGTTGAGAAGATCCCCTAGAGAAGGGGGATAGGCAATCCACTATCCCGCCCCACTACAGTATTCTTGCCTGGAAAATTCCATGGACAGAGGAGTCTGGCAGGCTATAGCACATGGGGTCGGAAAGAGTTGAAAATGACTGAGTACACCTGATGTGTTTTAAAGGAGGTAGGAATATATAACTTTTTCCTCCCAATCTCAGGATAACTTGGGGTTTATTTACGGCTTGCTTTCCAACTAATACGGTGGATTTTCAGGGATGGATAATTTAGTTGGGAGACGGGAAATCACAAACCTTGACTATAAATCCATCCTTGGGGACTGAGGACAGAGTTGAAAACTCATCTTAGTTCCTGTGGTATTGGAGCATGTGTTTTTAACTTGGAGCCTGAGAGAGTTTTCCTCACCTGCAGAGAAGAGAATAAAAATAATCCAAAATGTAACATCTCTGTTAACAGTTCCTTGCAGGGCCTGGAGCTGCTACAGGAAGTTTCTCATTTGAGTCTGAGGTGCCTCATTTTCCAAAGCCAGCCCCAACCCCTCAAGGCCCGCTGGGCACTACACTGCCTCCTGGAACTCACTCTCACGCAAAATGGAATGTTGCAAGGTTTAACCCGGATTCCAGTGTGTGAACTTTCAGAGTCAGGGCCAAAGCTGCAGCAACAGATCAAGGAGAGAGGTCAGGGCAGGGAGGGAAGGTGTCGATCTGGAACAAACTGACCTTGTGCATTAATTTTCTAAGAGAGTTAAGAGTGTACATGCTCAGTCGCGTCCAACTCTTGGTCACCACACGAACCGTACGCCACCAGGTTTCTCTGTCCATGGGATTATCCAGAATACTGAGGTGGTTCCCCCATTCCTCCTCCAGGGGATCTTCCTGACCCAGGGATCGAACCTGTGTGTCCTGCATTGTAGGTGGATTCTTTACCACTGAGCCACCGGGAAAGCTTCATGGCTGCCTTAAAAAGCACCACAGACCGCGTGACTCACACAAAGGAAATGTACTGTCCCACCATTCTGGAGGCTGAAAGTCCACGATCAAGGTGTCCACAGGGTTGGTTTCTTCCGAGGCATCTCTCCTTGGCTTGTAAACGGTTGCCTTCTCCCAGCATCTCCCTATGATCTTCCCTCTGTAACTCTGAGTCCTAGTCTCCTCTTCTTTCAAGAAATCAATCATATTGCCTTATGGCTTACTCTACAGAACTCATTTTAATTTAATTTTCCTTTTAACAGTCACATTCTAAGGTACCAAGTATTAGGGATTTCAACATACAAATTTTGTGAGAACACAATTCAGCCCATAATGACTGGAATCTCCAGTGGACCACTAACTCACCTGAGCTCTAAGTCTCCAGGTCAGCTTCCCTCACCACCTCGATGACCAAGTATCAGTGGACCTGGCTCAATTATACAAGGAAAGGTGATAAGGACTTGACCAGTCATGACCTTTGTGTCCTCAAAGCAACAGAACCAGCAAGGAAAGAAAGTTGAAGGACAACAAAATCAATCACTTTCCAGGAAGCCATAAAAAGCCAGAGTAGCAACTCACACTTTCTTGTAAATTTAGCAAAAGTCTAGGATAAAGGGAAGAAGAAAAAATATACTAAGGGTGTAGAAGACTTAAGAACCCACTGACTCTGAAAATTAAATATCACCTGCAGTTGCAAACTTACCTAAGCCAGTTTGGTTTTGCACACTTAGATTCTTGGACACCAAAGAAGGCTGAGACAGCAAAAGTTCACTACTGTCCCACACCTGGCTGTGCAATTTTAATGGAAACAAAACTTAGTCAAATTCCTTCATACAAACAGACATTTATTAATAAATACTTATCAACAAGAAAGTGTAAAAGAATTTATACGACTTGTTCTACATGCTGTATGAAGCCCTTTCAGTGGTCATGGTATGAAAGATTCACCTGAAGCAAACTCAACAAGATTTCAGAGGCAGGATGCTATTTTCAGAGGGAACCATGCAATCAGAAGTTCTCCTAAACTGATGCCTGAACTGAGAACTAATTAGGAGATCAGATATGATTAACATCAAAAAAAAAAAAAAAAAAAACTAATTCAGACTTCCATAGAGTCTTATACCCTTTTCCAAAGAATAGAAACTAATCACCATATGTTCAAAATATGTTTGATTTCTTTCGTGAGAGCTAAAGCCTATTTCTAACATGCATGATGCTAACAAACAAACACAAGATTCAGCAATGGAAACCCAAATTTGGAATCAATGTGCTAACTGTTAAAGCATACATAGTTAATCAAAAGGATACAGAAAAACCAGGGGGTAAGAGGGGAGGAGTAAACTGGGAGATTGGGATTGACATATTAACACTACCATATATAAAATAGATGACTAATAGGGATCTATAGTACAGCACAGTACAGCAATATTGATCTATTTACATTGATATTGATGTAAATGGGAAAGCAATCTTAAAAAAGAGTGGATTAAGTATATGTCTTAATCGGGGCTTCCTTGGTGGCTCAGATGGTAAAGAATCTGTCTGCAAAGCTTGAGACCCAGGTTCCATTCCTGGGTTGGAAGATCCCCTGGAGAAGGGAATGACTACCCACTCCAGTATTCTTCACTGGAGAATTCCGTGGAGAGAGGAGCCTAGCGGGCTACAGTCCATAGGGTTGCAAAGAGTCAGACACGACTGAGCAACTAACATTTTCACTTTTCACAACTTAATCAGTTTGCTGTACACCACCTGAAACGTAACACAACATTGTAAATGTAACACAACATTGTAAATCATCTATACGCCATTAAAAAAAAAAAGTTTTTTTAATCATTTAGAGGGTTTTTTAAGGATATAGAGCATGCAGAAGCTTCCAGAGTCGGTCCACTGTCACATAACACTGCCTACCACCATGGATATCCTGCCAGCAATGTATCTGACCACAGGGAAAGTCAAAGACTAACTAACTGCACACACCAAATGTCAAGGGTGGTACATATATAAAGTAAATTACAGAGCCTACAATGCCTCTGTATCTCAGCTATACAAATTCATGCCACAGCAATAGAGAACTCACAGCACCAGGGGGTAGGCCTCCTGGGTCTGACTTTAGGACTCTCACATTGGACACACCATCTCTCCGACTTCATTTTCTTCATGCAGAAAATAAAGGGATTGACAGAGCAAATGTCTGCAGGATCTTTAGGTTTTTATGGAAGAACTCCAAGGTTCTACAATCTTGCCACTCACTTGTTTATGCAGTTAAACTATTTATAATGCATTTTTTGAGAAAGAAAATGTTATGTGTACACAAGCATGCACACATCCACCAAAATTGAGTAGAAACTAGTACCACCAGAATAACTTCTTGTTATTCGGATCTTAGAATAAAATTTCTCTAGCCACTTATGTAAATGATACCTAAATATATTGCAAATGTGATTGAGGAGATAAGTTGTAACTCAACAGTTTTTAGGCCTAGGCATGTTAACTCATGCAGGAGTACGTGAGGAAGGATATGATCGCAGAACACATGATTGTGCTCAGTCGCACGTATGCATACTCAGTCGCCTCCGACTCTTTGCATCCCTGTGGACTACAGCCCGCCAGGCTCCTCTGCCCGTGGAATTTTCCACGGCAAGAATACTGGAATGGGCTGCCATTTTCTTCTTCAGGGGAACTTCCTGACCCGGGGATTGAACCCGCGTCTCTTGTGCCTCCTGCATTGCAAGCAGATTCTTTACCACTGCACCACCTGAGAAGCTGCAACACACTCAGTTAGATGCCAGGAAAGGCTTGAGGATAACTGCATAACTGACAGTTATGTAAGAGAAAGTGAATGCCTAACACTTTGTCACTTATTGTAAGTTTTAGGTAAAGTTTTACATTTTATTTTCATTATAGGGTTATTAAAATTCTTAAGGTATTGACCTAGATGGGAAAGAAATTCAAAAGAAAAAGATATATGTAAACATAGCTGACTCACTTTTCTGTAGGGCAGAAACTAACACGACACTGTAAAGCAACTATATCCCAAAAAACATTTTTAAAAATTAAAAAATAAAATATCAAAAATTTAAAAAACAAAATAAAAATTTTAATTAAAAAAAGTCTTGGGATCTTCTTAAAGAACAAATTCTTCTAACGCCAAATATGGATATGTATTGCCAGTTAAAAATAAAATTTCAGTTAAAAAATTGCCAGTTAAAAATAAATAAAAAAGTTGTTGATAGCTATGATGAATTGATGAGGCTCAAGCTAAACTATCCACATGTCCAATTATCACCAGCTGATTTTTCAACTAGAGTTGACTTCAATTACAGCCATATATCCAGTAAAAGAAGCATCTCTCAAATTTACACAGTACATCTTGAAGACAGCAAAGTGTGATGGCACATAGCCCAGGCCTTCAGTGGGTTTTACACAGTAAAATTTTGCAAAATAATTTTTAATCCTGGCAGGCTCCTTTATAAATCTGAAATAAAATACAATGAACATATAACAGAGTCTCAGATTTTTTTTCTTTTTCAACTTGACATATTGTTGATTTACAATTTCACTAGCTTCGGATGTACAGCCATGATTCAGTTATATATAATTGAATATGTATATATATTACATATATATTCTTTTTTGAATTCTGTTTTCTTATAGATTATTACAAAATATTGTGTAGAGTTCCCTGTGCTATACAGTGCACCCTTGTTGTTTATTTGCTGTGTTTATGTTCCTTCCAAGCTCCTAACTTATCCCACCCCCCTTTTCTTTTTGGTAACTGTAAGTTTGTTTTTTTATGTCTGTGGGTCTATTTTTGTTTTGTATGTAAGTTCATTTCTACCTTTTTTTTAATTCCACATATCAACAATATTATATATTTGTATTTTTTATCATATATTTGCCTTTGTCACATATCACATGTTTGGCTTACTTAGTATGATAATCTCTAAGTCTATCCTTGTTGCTTCAAATGACAATACTTTTTTCTTTTCATGGCTGAGAAATATTCTGTGTGTGTGTGTGTGTGTGTGTGTGTGTGTATGCATATATATACACATATGTATCATATCCCATCCTAAAGGAGATCAATCCTGGGTGTTCATTGGAAGGACTGATGCTGAAGCCGAAACTCCAATACTTTGGCCACGTCATGCGAAGAGTTGACTCATTGGGAAAGACCCTGATGCTGGGAGGGATTGGGGGCAGGAGGAGAAAGGGATGACAGAGGATGAGATGGCCGGATGGCATCACCGACTCAATGGACATGAGTTTGAGTAAACTCCAGGAGTTGGTGATGGACAGGGAGGCCTGGCATACTGCGATTCATGGGGTCACAAAGAGTCGGAAACAACTGAGTGAGTGAACTGAACTGAACTGATATATATATATCACATTTACTTTATCCATTTATCTGTTGATGGACATTTAGGTTGCTTCCATGTCTTGGCTGCTATAAATAGTGCTACAATGAACATTGAGATGCATAGATTTTTTTCAACAATAATTGAATAGTCAATTTATAGGAAAGCATATGCAAACAATATTTAAATCTAGTAATAAAAGTGCAGTAACATTTGTATTCATATGCTGGTCTATTGCAAGTCAGGGAGAAACTATTAGAAAAAGCTTACTATGTTTTGGACTCTTGACATCAATAGCAGGCCAACTAGTATATGTGCATGGAGATGGAGTGGACTCTGTTTAGTTAATTGCTTATCTCCATCAGATAGAATAGTGCCTGGCACATAGTAGCTGCTCAATAAATATTTGTTGTATGGATAAATGAATAAGAAGATTGACATGAATATACTTAGCTTCATCATCAAAGCTCAGAGAGGAATCCATATATGTACATTACACATGCTTGAAAAACTGGTTCTAAGACTGAAATCTTTATGCTATGACTAAAGGAGATTATCAGTTTTGGTGACTGCCTCCATTTTGTTTATTTTGTATGATATACAAATGAATCCAGTGAAAATATTTCATGAGCAAAATACTGAACACACACACAATAAGGAAATATTTATTGAGTAGACTAGGGCTTTGTCAACTATGCCTCAAGGACCAAATCCATCTGTACCTATTAATTTATGTATCATCTATGTTCTTTTGGTCTGCAATGATGGAATTGAATATGGAGATGATACAGCCTACAAAACTGAAAGTATTTACTGTGTTTTAAAGGAAAAATTTGCCCACCTCTTGTGTAGATCAACTTTGATACACCACAAATAACTTAGGGAAAAAAAAATTCACGATAAATATACCAGAAGGTAACAGCAGAAAAACTAGAGTGTCAGCTGTCATAAAAGCTCTCATAAAAGCAGACAAAATGGATTCAAGTATCTTATGAATCCGTAACTCACCACAGAGAATGAACCTTTAAAACCAAGCTTAATTCCATCAAACAATGTTTTATTAAGGCATGGCCTTTTATTGCAAATGATTTAAGACTTACTTAGGGTTTCTCTCGTAGCTCAGTTGGTAAAGAATCCACCTGCAAAACAGAAGACCCCAAAGAGAGACCCTGGTTCGATTCCTAGGTCAGCAAGATCCCCTGGAGAAGGGATAGGCTACCCACTCCAATATTCTTGGGCTTCCCTTGTTGCTCAGTTGGTAAAGAATCCGCCTGCAATATAGGAGACCTGGATTCGATCCCAGGGTTGGTAAGATTCCCTGGATGAAGGGAAAAGCTACCCACTCCAGTATTCTGGGCTGGAGAATTCCATGGACTGTATAGTCCATTGGGTTGCAAAGAGTAGGACACAACTGAACGAATTTCACTTGCACTTTAGAGTTACTAACAGACATAAAAGCAGTAAATTTCAGAATTTACTTTTTTATATCTACATTTTTTACTACTCTTCAGTTCAGTTCAGTTCAGTTCAGTTCCTCAGTCATGTCCGACTCTTTGCGACCCCATGGACTGCAGCATGCCAGGCCTCCCTGTCCATCACCAACTCCCGGAGTTTACCCAAACCCATGTCCATCGAGTCGGTGATGCCATCCAACCATCTCATCCTCTGTCGTCCCCTTCTCCTCCTGCCCCAATCCCTCCCAGCATCAGGGTCTTTTCCAATGAGTCAACTCTTCGCATGAGGTGGCCAAACTATCAGAGTTTCAGCTTCAGTATCAGTCCTTCCAATGAACACCCAGGACTGATCTCCTTTAGGATGGACTGGTTGGATCTCCTTGCAGTCCAAGGGACTCTCAAGAGTCTTCTCCAACACCACAGTTCAAACCATCAATTCTTCAGTGCTCAGCTTTCTTCACAGTCCAACTCTCACATCCATACATGACTACTGGAAAAACCATAGCCTTGACCAGACGGACCTTTGTTGGCAAAGTAATGTCTCTGTTTTTTAATATGCTATCTAGGTTGGTCATAACTTTCCTTCCAAGGAGTGTCGTTTAATTTCATGGCTGCAGTCACCATCTGCAGTGATTTTGGAGCCCAAAAAAATAAAGTCTGACACTGTTTCCACGGTCTCCCCATCTATTTCCCATGAGGTGATGGAATCAGATACCATGATCTTAGTTTTCTGAATGTTAAGCTTTAAGCCAACTGTTTCACTCTCCTCTTTCACTTTCATCCTCTTTCAACTAAAGAGGCTCTTTAGTTCTTCTTCACTTTCTGCCATAAGGGTGGTATCATCTGCATATCTGAGGTTATTGATATTTCTCCCGGCAATCTTGATTCCAGCTTGAGGTTCATCCAGCCCAGCATTTCTCATGATGTACTCTGCATATAAGTTAAATAAGCAGGGTGACAATATACAGCCTTGATGTACTCCTTTTCCTATTTGGAACAAGTCTGTTGTTCCATGTCCAGTTCTAACTGTTGCTTCCTGGCCTGCATACAGGTTTCTCAAGAGGCAGGTCAGGTGGTCTGGTATTCCCATCTCTTTCAGAATTTTCCAGTTTATTGTGATCCACACAGTCAAAGGCTACGGCACAGTCAATAAAGCAGAAATAGATGTTTTTCTGGAATTGTCTTGCTTTTTCAATGATCCAGCGGATATTGGCAATTTGATCTCTGGTTCCTCTGCCTTTTCTAAAACAAGCTTGAACATCTGGAAGTTCATGGTTCACCTGTTGCTGAAGCCTGGCTTGGAGAATTTTGAGCATCACCTTACTAGACAAAGTTAAATTATTTCTGATAAGAAAAAAAATTTTTTGGAGGTTTTTTTCTCTAAAGAAAGGTAATCATAGTTGGTAAATATGTTTGTAATTTCACAAGAAGGTGCCAGTTTTCATGTCTCAATGCCTTTCTAGCATTTATATTTGTAAAACAAGAGACAAATACAGAAAAATATACAAAACAAATGCATAAGGTAAAAACACCTGTACAGGCAGAATTCTAAGGATGTCCTTCCAGGATTCTGGTCCCCTGATTTTTCAATCAAATACCAATCTAAAAGAAAAAAATACCAATCTAGATACTGCTGTGACTTTGGAGATGGAATTAAGTTTATTCATCAGTTGGCCTTAAAATATGGAGCTTATCCTGGATTATCAGGATGGGACCAAAGTAATCCTATGAACTCTTAAAAACAAAAGAGGAAAGAGAAAAAGAGTTTCAGGGGAAGGAGAAATAGAGAGATTCAAAGCACAAAAAGAATGCAACCCAGTACTGCTGTTTGAAGATGGAGGGGCAGTGTAATATGAATGTGGGTAGCATTGAGAAGTTGACTGACAGTTAGCAAAGAAACAGGATTCTCAGTACTCCTGCCACAAGGAACTCAATAAATTCTGCCAAAGGCTTCAATCAGTTTGGAACCCCCAGATAAGAGTCCAGCTGACCAAGAACTTCCTTTTAGCCTTGCGACCCATAGCAAAGAATCCAGTCTCTGCTATAGGTCTCTAGATTCCTCACCTGGACTTCTGACCTACAGAATTGTGAGAGAATAAGTTTTGTTGTTTTAAGTGTGTATATATATATGTAATTTTCCCATGGCAACAATGGAGACTAATACAATGCTACTGCAACCTTCACCTGAGTCAATAAATATTTTGCCAGCCCCCCAGAATTCCCTCCATGTGGCCCATCCCAAACACAGCCACCTCCCTCCTGCCTTTACAGTAAATGCTTCCTTGCATTTTATAGTCTTCTCATCAATGTGACAAACTCCAGATATTTTCTTTAGTTTAGTCTTACCCAATTTTTTTTTAAAAAAGCAATGTATCTACTAAGTGACTTTCAATCTTCAGTGTCCCTCTTCATCCTCTTTATCCTCATTCAATGTTTCTGTGAAAAGCACAGGCCCTTTAACTTGTCTTCTTTCCCTCAGGCTGAGCTGTGTTGGTTGCATATGCACAGTGCAATTCACCAAGTTTCTCTGCCCCCTCTACTTCCTGCAAATGAGCAGCTGAGTCCAGAGTTGTGATCAGTCTCAAATTTGAGACCTTTGGCAAGACTACTGGTAGTGAAGACTTGTTTCATCAGAAGGCACATCATGTCTGGCTTCCTCTCTTGTGACAGCAGCTCAATGCTTCAATCTGCATTTCATGTGTGTTGCAAACTGGTGATATTATAAGTCTATCAGGTCTTTTTATGTATTTACTGAACTACTCTGTACAAAGATGCTTCTCATCTACTATTTGTTATCCAACACTCCATGTGGGAAAGACAAACTACATGCTTGATTCTTCCCTCTTCTAAACTAGTTTTCAAGATAATGAATGGATTCTCTATTATCTTCCCAAAATGACCAATTATTTTTTAATTACATTACTTTGCCAACAAAGGTCCATCTAGTCAAGGCTATGGTTCTTCCAGTAGTCACATATGGATGTGAGAGATGGACAATAAAGAAAGAACCAAAGAACTGATGCTTTTGAACTATGGTGTTGGAGAATACTCTTGAGAGTCCCTTGGACTGCAAGAAGATCCAACTAGGCCATCCTATAGGAGGTCAGTCCTGGGTGTTCATCGGAAGGACTGTTGCTGAAGCTGAAACTCCAATACTCTGGCCACCTGATGCAAAGAGCTGACTCATTTGAAAAGACCCTGATGCTGAGAAAGATTGAGGGCAGGAGGAGAAGGGGATGACAGAGGAGGATGAGAGGGTTGGATGGCATCACCAACTCAATGGACATGAGTTTGAGTATGCTCTGGGAGTTGGTGATGGACAGGGAAGCCCAGAGTTCTGCAGTCCATGGGGTCGCAAAGAGTCAGACACATCTGAGTGACTGAACAGAATTGACTGAAGGATTTCAATATATTTGATGAGTTCACTCTATGGCAGTTAAAATCTTTATTAAAACTCAGATTGTCCCTGGGTAAACCTATGGCTGATTTATATTGATGTTTGGTAAAAACCAACACAATACTGTAAAGCAATTATCCTTCAATTAAAAATAAATAAGTTAAAAAGAACCCAAACTGTCCCATCCTTTACTAGTGAGGTGGCCTCTTTACGTTGGCTCCTGGTGGTCTCAGCCCAGGTGGCCTCTAACGGCTTCATTGAATTTGGCACAAGTTGCTTGTTTTTTGCATTTCCTGCCTTGGAACCTGGAATCAGCTATTCTTCCAAGAAGCCTTAGTTTCCTGAAGTGGGAAGTAGGATTTCAGTACTACAATCTAGGTGATGAGATTAATGATATTTTTAAAAACTGGAACAAGTTCAACTTGGCGATATACAGTTAGTGATATTACTATGATTCAGCAGTAGATAAAGTGTCAACAGCAATGTTAAAATATGAAGTTTGGATCCAACATGCAAAATAAATACAGAAACAACCTGTGAATATCTGACAACACTGGAAGTAGTTGAGATTTTTTTAATGACTTTGTTGAACATTCCATAACTTTAAAAAATAATATATATTTTCACTAATGTAATTTTAAATTGGCCCAAAAATTCATTCATCAACTTTCTCCAAGTTTCAAATTTTATCACACAGGAATCAAGGAAGTTGCTAAACATTATCATGATTTTAGTTAGGAACAAATTTCCTATTATTCTCCTTTGACTCTTCCAAAACAGTTTAATTAAAAACACAGAGGTTAAATAAGCAAATTTAAAAGTCAAAATTATAGTCATTAGTTAAACCAACTTTTGACTAAAAAAGCATGTCACGCATGTTATTCACAGTAAAAGCTGACCCTTAAAGACTCTTTCCAAACCTGAAATTCTGTGACTCATTAAACTCATTTCAGCAAACATTTGAGAGACTACTACTCTAGATACTTGCTGTTTCTAATGGAAGGGAAAACAAAAGTTGGAGAACAAAGCAAAGTAATTACCCTCAAGAATCGTAGTTATAATGTATGAAAATATAACCTAATTAACCTAATATTTAAAATAAAATATAGAGATGTATAATATTATTAAAAATTCTATCCTAGAAATATATATACTCTGTAAACATAACTATAGGGAAAGTAAAGCAAAAATAGAATGTCAAACAGGAAGCATATTTTGATATTAAATTTTTTTAAACAAAAGTATCATAAAAGCAACCAGAGAAGTCTAAAAGATAAGCCAAAATGTTAATAGTATGTTTTTATGTATTTTAAATATTTTAATGTTGAATTCATTCTTTAATAAATTGTTAAAAGTTAATAATGTCTTAATTTTAATAAAATATATTTAAATGTATAAAAATAAATATTAAAAGTAAAAAAATAAATTCTAATATAATATATTTAAATATATCACATTTTCCACACAAGAACTTGTACTTGAATGTTTATAGCAACATAATGCATAACAGTCGAGAAGTGCAAACAACTTAAACATCCATCTAACTGATGAATGGTGAATGGATATCTCAATGCCAAGGAATGTTATTCTGTAATAAAAACAATGAAATACTAATACACGTTATAACATAATAAACGGATGGGGAATGGCCGCTATTGGGTACTGGATTTCTTTGTGGGTAATGAAAATGTTCTGGAATTAGTTAGTGGTGATCACACAACTTTATGCAAATACTAAAAACCATTTAAATGTACACTGATTTTATGGTTGTGAATTATATCTCTACTGATAATGAAAAGATATGTATACCATGTTTCCTGTGAGGAGCAAATAATTCATTCAACAAATGTGTAGCTTTTATAGAAAGTGAAAGTGAAAGTCTCAGTCATAGCCTGACTCTTTGCAAACCCCATGAACTATACAGTCCATGGAATTCTCCAGCCCAGAATACTGGAGTGGGAAGCCTTTCCCTTACTCCAGGGCATCTTCCCAACCCCAGGATTGAACCCAGGCCTCCCACATTACAGGTGGATTTTTAACCAGCTGAGTCACAAGGGAAGCCCAAGAATACTGGAGTGGGTAGCCTATCCCTTCTCCAGCAGATCTTCCCAACGCAGGAATCTAACTGGGGTCTCCTGCATTACAAGCGGATTCTTTACGAACTGAGCTATCAGGGAAGCTTTTATAGAGATCTATACAAATGAGAAGCTGAGAGGAATCAGGAAAGTCTACAAAGAAAGTAGCATTTGTGTGGGGTCTTAGATATGAAAGCACGGCAACATCTGCCAAAATTTTAGCAAGCATGGCAAATTATTGAAGCGAATGTCATCATAGCAATAAGGGCTTGGCTAATATGATTTGTAACATTTTTAAGCTAACAAGGATTCATTTTTAAGCCAACAATTGGAGACTAAAAATTTCTTCTAAGTAGCAGGTATTGATAAGCTCCCCAAAAAAATTGAGGAATTTTGTAGATTGTACATGTTTCGTAACCCAAATGTCTGATTCTCCTTCCACACTTCCACTGCACAAAATTATTGAAATGACACCCATGCATGCCAAAGCCTGCCAAGGGTAAACATTTTTATCTTTTGGAAACCACATTTTGTACTAGCAGAATGTGCAGAAAAGCATGTCTTCTGTATCGTGTAAAGCACTGACAGTACTCATCAGTCCAGCTGGTTTACACAATGGAACTTGCCTGGAGCATGGCAGCCACGTGTTTGCAATCTCATCCATCTCGGATGCTCGCGGATCAATCACTTTTCATACGCTGTCAGAAAGAATGAAGAAAAGCTTCCAATTTTCTCTCTTTTAAATACTACTTGGCTCAATTAAAACTCAACATGGATTTTTCACTTCTTTATTTACCCAGTCGAAAGTGGACTGTTTTTTGAAATGTTTTCAGAAAGTGTGCCCATTTAAAGATGGACTTGTGAACCTAAAGGTAGTAAATGGCCTAAGCAAAACATTAAACTGTTACCAAAAATACAACTATTCAGCTATTGTGATACAGTTACAAATGCATTTCCAAAGGCAGATTTTTGAGAAAAGGATACATTTTTGTAACCATCAACCTGGTCAACCATTTCTTGAGCAATTCCATTCCTCAAGCACATTGGACCTTTCTACTAGGTATGCTCTGTGGTTCATTTTCTGTTTTCTTTTCATTCTTTTAATGGTTAATGTACATTTTTATCTTGAATTGTAAACTGTCCAAACTCCAAATTCAGGAATGTCTTAGGTCAATGTGCCACCATATTGTTTAATTAGCATAGGCATCATCCTTGAATGCTTTAAGTAATACTGTTAGAAAACAGCAATGGAAAGTACAGGAGATTTTACAACACGGCAGTAAAAAGTCATCCACGTTACATGCTCTTCTTAAAATTCTCCAGAGCCTCCTTTCATCATTGCTGGTTAGCCTTAACATGGTCCAAACCAGCCAGCCTCTGGCCTCTGTTTAGCTTTCCTGTCCTCTTGACACACACTAGAACGTGGCTGTATTTGCATTTCTCAAATATTTAATCTAGCTATTTATTTTTTAAATGTTCTCTCTGCTGGGACATCTATCTCTTCCCAGTTCTCTGAGTAATTCCTTCTTGTTCAAGACTTAACATTGGAAAACTTCATTCATCTTTCTCTTCCTAATCAGTGGGTCTGAGTCAGATATGAAGGTCAATACCATGACTTTTTATCTGTTCTTTCCTTTCCCCAAGATACTGCTTGTGAGTAATATTTTTTATAATTGAATGAATAATATGCTAACAAACATATATTTGGCAGCATATGCAGTTTAGAGGTGGCACTCAGTTCAGTTCAGTGGCTCAGTCATGTCCCACTCTTTGCAGCACCATAGACTGCAGCACGCCAGGCCTCCCTGTCCATCACCAACTCCCGGAGTTTACCCAAATGCATGTCCATTGAGTCAGTGATGCCATCTAACCATCTCATCCTCTGTCATCCCCTTCTCCTCCTGCCTTCGATCTTTCCCAACATCAGGGTCTTTTCCAGTGAGTCAGCTCTTTGCATCAGGTGGCCAAAATACTGGAGTTTCAGTTTCAACATCAGTCCTTCCAATGAACACCCAGGACTGATCTCCTTTAGGATGGACTGGTTGGATCTCCTTGCAGTCCAAGGGACTCTCCAGAGTCTTCTCCAACACCACAGTTCAAAAGCATCAATTCTTCGGTGCTCAGCTTTCTTTATAGTCCAGCTCTCACATCCATACATGACCACTGGAAAAACCATAGCCTTGACTAGATGGACCTTTGTTGACAAAGTAATGTCTCTGCTTTTTAATATGCTATCTAGGTTGGTCATAACTTTCCTTCCAAGGAGTAAGTGTCCTTTAATTTCTTGGCTGCAATCACCATCTCCAGTGATTTTGGCCAAAAAACAAAGCCAGCCACTGTTTCCACTGTTCCCCATCTATTTCCCATGAACTGATGGGACCAGATGCCATGATCTTAGTTTTCTGAATGTTGAGCTTTAAGCCAACTTTTTCACTCTCCTCTTTCACGTTCATCAAGAGACTTTTTAGTCCTTCTTCACTTTCTGCCATAAGGGTGGTGTCATCTGCATATCTGAGGTTATTGATATTTCTCCCAGCAATCTTGATTCCAGCTTGTGCTCCTTCCAGCCCAGCATTTCTCATGATGTACTCTGCATATAAGTTAAATAAGCAGGGTGACAATATACAGCCTTGATGTACTCCTTTTCCTATTTGGAACCAGTCTGTCATTCCATGTTCAGTTCTAACTGTTGCTTCCTGGCCTGCATACAGGTTTCTCAAGAGGCAGGTCAGGTGGTCTGGTATTCCCATCTCTTTCAGAATTTTCCACAGTTTATTGTGATCCACACAGTCAAAGGCTTTGGTATAGTCAATAAAGCAGAAATAGAAGTTTTTCTGGAACTCTCTTGCTTTTTTGATGATCCAGCGAATGTTGGCAATTTGATCTCTGGTTCCTCTGAGTGGTAAAGAACTTGCTTGCCAATGCAAGAGACTTAAGAGATGCAGGTTCCATCCCTGGATTGAGAAGGTTCCCTGGAGGAGGGCACAGCAACCCACTTCAGTATTCTTGCCTGTAGAATCCTGGACTGAGGAGCCTGGCAGGCTGCAATCCATAGGGTCCTACAGAGTTGGAAATGACTGAAGCAAGTTAGCACACGCACATGCAGTCTAGAGGCAGGAACCAACTGAACTTAACTACTTACTAGCTGTGCTGTTAGAACAGATTTCTTGGACTTTTCTGGTGGTGCAGTGCCTAAGAATCTGCCTGCCAATGCAAGGGACACCAGTTAGATCCCTGGTCTCCGGGAAGATTTCACATGCTACAGAGCAACTAAGGCCACGCACTACAATTTCTGAGCCCACTGCTGCAACCACTGACGCCTGAGTGCCTGGAGCCTGTGTCCACAAGGAGAGAGACCGCTGCGATGAGAAGCCCTCACACCACAGACAGTAGTTCCTGCTCGCCGCAACTAGAGGAAGCCTGCGCATAGCAACAAAGACCGAGTGCAACCAAAAATAAAAATTAATTAATTAAAGAAAACAGATTTCTTCACCTCAATTTAACTCAGTTTTCACATTTATAAACTGGGAGTAATCTAAACTTACTACCTCATAACTTTAAAGAAGTTTGAGAAATTGCTGAAAAATATGCTGAGCACATTATAAGTAATTCATATATGTTAGTGCTTATAGTGCAATTTGATATTGTAATTATAACTACGAGCATTATAGGGTGCATGCCAGGAATATGAAGACTTGGTTTCATCTCCTCAAGGAACTTGCAATTCTTGTAGAAAAAGAAAAACAACAACAAAAACAAATGTGGAATGACTATAAAATACTCTAATACAGGAAATGAACCAAAAGCTGTAAATAAGATCCAAAAAGTGCAAGCTCACAAAAGCTAAGATTGAATTATTGCAAAGTTAATGAAAACCAATTTTTTCCACTCTAGTAACTATTGGAACAAAAATATTTTTATTTTATTAGAAGTCTCATAAATAAACCAATTATTTTTTAATGCATTGAATCTTACTTACCCCAACCAAACCCTACCAGCTTTGAGAGGTCCTAGTCAAAACTTATTATGAGAAGCCAGCAGGAGAGGCTCTAGCCAAAACTTATTATCTCATGGTTTTGCTGTATTCTTTATAAAATCAACCAAAATGTAAGTACCCAAGTGGGTTTTTTTCCCCAAATGGGTTCTTTGTGCCTGAAATATTCACCTCCTAATATTAGGCATATATTTTAATCCATACAACCAATGTTCAAAATATTATTAGAATTCACTTTTTGAAGTGGTTTGCAATAGAGCTTCATGAACTACAGAAGAAAGTTTAAAATTTTGAACTATTTAATAAAATAGCAAATGATAGATACATCCTATACTCTTGAAAAGTTAAAACTTGATAAAAAAAAAGTTAAAGCTTGACTGATAACACATAACAAATGTCAGAAGGGCTGTTAAGAACTTTAAGGTAAATTACACAGACTGACTAGAATTGAGTACTAGGCATTTCCAAACCTCAAACTCCCCCTCAAAGGATTGAGACTATACAACTAATGTTCACAGGACTTTGAACAATGTTGGAGAAATTTAAATACCTTGTCAAAGAGACATGTTACTCAGAAACCAAAAATTCAGATAAGAATATTTTAAAGAATATTGTGCTTATTACTCTATAGCCACACTGTTTGTATATGTTTATTTGTGTATATATTTAAAGAGATAGTAAAAAAAATATTAACATTGAATTAATTTTTCCAAATATGTGCTGCTCCTTCATCCAGTTTCTTCCTACTTGGCTCCTCCCTTTAGGCCCCCTCTTTGGCGAGGACTACACCACTCATTCCAAGCTTAGCTGTGTGATTTGCAATGGCCAATGAAATATGAGAGGAAGTTACATGATCCACTTCTGAACAAATCCTTTAAAAGCCATTGTGTGGTTCTGCTATTAGTCTACGCTCCCTGCTCCTTCAAAATAAAGAAGACATAAGACAGAGCTATAACCAAGCTACATCTAATATGTCAAACAAATGATGAATACCTATTTGTTACTGCAAGCCTCTGAGATTTTAAATTTGTTATTGCTGCATAATTTGGTCTAAACTGATGGATCAAAACACTACTTTTTGAGCAGGGGAAAAAAAACAATGGAAATGAATGAATAATTTTAAAGTGAAACCAATTCATTATAGTTTTAATATTTAGAATTCATGCCACTTCTCTCTCTCTGACCCCAGGGAACAGTCTTCTTATGATTTATACAGAACATGTTATCTCTGTGTGGCAGAAGACACACTAGTCTTCTCCTTGAATAAGCAAGTAACTAAAAGCAGATGATATATCATCATTGTTATAACCTGATGTGATAGGGAGTGGAGAGGAAAAGCAAGCACCCAACTCTATTAGGATTAGTGATGCAATTGTGCTATGAACTGTTTGTGATCTAAATGGAAGAGTGAACCCACAAAACTAAGATAAATCTAGTTCAAGAAAGTATTCACAACAAGTACGCCTACTCTAGTGCTGGAAATACTCTTTTAAAAATCGCTTATCAAAGCTGAAAGAAACTTAGGACCTCAAAGTCAGTGGGTGTTTACCTGAAACACAGTGAAACAAAAACAGATTATGATGGCTGGGGATCACCCTACAACTGTCTTTAGAAAAAAAATGAAATATATGAAATTTGCCCAGAGAAGATTCTGAAGGTAATCTGGCCAGAATTTACAGCTAAGTGGGTCAACCTGCTGAGTTTGAATTTTTTTAGGATTTATATGTGTCAAACAAAAACAAGAAAAGGATGCATGTTTAAGTTTCATTAACGTTTTGAGGTTTGAGAAAGGTAAAAATAAAATTGCATACACTGAACTTTAGTCCCGTTTCAAGTCTTATCAAATTTCAGGGTAATTTGTTTGCCAAGAAGATATCGTCCATAAAAGGATGGGAAACCGAAGCCAGACATAGAAGTTTCTCGTTAATTGTATTTAAGGAAAAAGTTTGCAAGCACAAACCCGACTGTCCTCTTTTCAAGTCTGAGATTGCCCTGACTGGGTAGGAACATATAGATTAGCTAAGATTTGTCATGTCTGATGAAATAGGAACTGTAAACCCTCGGTTCATGTGCCATGGAGCCTCATTCAAATCAATCTTCTAGAGTCTTCCTGTTACATCCCTAAAATATTAAATAAGAACTCCATGTTGCTTACATGTATTTGGTGGCTCAGTGGTAAAGAATCTGCCTGCCAATGCAAGAGACACAGGTTCCATCCCTAGATCGGGAAGATTCCCCTGGAGGAGGACATGGCACCCCACTCCAGTATTCTTGCCTGGGAAATCTCACGGACAGAGGAAACTGGCGGGCTACAATCATGGGGTCGCAGAAGAGTCGGACGTGACTTGGCGACCAAACAACAATGGTAATAGGTTCATACCAATTTTCTTTCCCCCAAGAGAGCTAAATGCTAAAGAAACCAATCACTGATCCTGAAAGAAGAGATACCACCAGCTGCCAGCCACTAAAGTGTGCGAGTCTTACCAACACATCAAGGAGGAGAAGGCTGTTCCTGTCTGCAGCCCTTTGCCATCTCCTCCGACCAGGGGACCAGCGTCACCTCCAGAGCCTAGCTTTCCCTGACCTAGTCCCTCCTTGCCCCTGACTTGGTTCTCTCAACTCTACCTCTGTTAAGACAACCATCCTCATTACAATCGATAGTGTTTGAAATGTTAATTATATTAAGCTTTCTAAAAAAAAAAAAAAAAAAAAATGTGCGGGTTGGAGGAACTTCCTGAAGACTTCGGTTGAACAGAGGAAGGGCTTAAGGGAAGGTATAAAATAAGCATCATCACACTTGCTTTCTAGATTAAGGCTAAAGGGAGAGGAAAGTCCAGCTTATTCAGTACCAGTGTGTCGGGTACTACGGTGGATGTCTTGCTTCCTTTTTCTAATACAGTCTTTATATTTTTAATTGTTTGTTTATTTGTGGCTGCGCTGGGTCTTCGTGGCTGCATGAGGCTTTCTCCAGCTGCAGTGTGCAGCCTTCTCCCTGTGATGGCTTGTTTGTGCCCGCCAAGAGTGGAGTCTCTTCTTCCCCCAGTCCTGGGGAGGACCTGCGGTCAAATGCCACTGGCCTTCAAAGTCCTATTCCCTGGGGAGTCCCAGTCCCTTGGCCTGATCCCCAGGCTGGGGAGCCTGATAGGGGGCCTAGAACCTTCGCAGCAGTGGGAGGACTTCTTCGGTATTGTTGTCCTCCGGTTTGTGGGTGGCCCGCCTGGCGAGTATAGGATTTGATTTTATCATGATTGTGCCCCTCCTACTGCCAAGTTGCAGCTTCTCCTTTGTCTTTAGATGCAGGGTATCTGTTTTGGTGGGTTCCAGTGTCTGCCTGTCAATAGTTGTTCAACAACTAGTTGCGATTTGGGGGCTCTGGCAGGAGAGGATGAGTGCACGTTCTTCTTCTCCACCATCTTGAACAAATCCCTTCTCGTTATGGCTTCTTGTTTGTCTTTGGAAGTAAAATATCTTCTTTTAGCAGATTCCAGTCCTTTCTGTCAATGGCTCTTCAGCAGTCGGTTGTGATTTTTGTGTTTTCCTGAGATGAGGTGAGCTCAGATCCCTGTGATGGCTTTTCTTACTGTGGAGTGTGGGTTCTAGGGCACGTGTTCAGGCTTAGTGGTTGTGGCACTCAGGCTCAGTTCCCCCGCGGTACATGGAATCCTCCCAGACCGGGGATTGAACCCATGTCCCCTGCATTGGCAGGAGGATTCTTAACCACTGGGCCACCTGGGGAGTCTCTCTAATGTGGTCCTTACAGTAATGTTAGGTTTGACACCGTGTTACAGAAGAAAAAGTCCAGGGAGCAATTAAGTACCTTGCTCATCCTTCAGCTAGGAATGAAGAAAGGCCAACATTGAGGGCTCCTGACTTCCGTTTTCTTGCTCTAGCCAAGGGTGGGAGCTAAAGGCATCACTTCCCTGTGGCAGTTTCCACTACATCCTACTTCTTATGTTACCCATCCCCAGCATTTTAGTTAGCATCCTCCTGCACAGGAAGAAGTATGGTTTTTAGAGAGGTACATTCACTCTGTGTAAAATTTATTGGATGCTCTGATTCAGAGTTAGTTGCATAAAAAGTCACAGTGTAATAACATTCTATTTAATGAGGTGTTACATTTTTTCCATCCCTCTCTTGGTATTTCAGACATTATTCTCCTAGATCAGAACACCAACATTTTACTCCGTGTTCATGGGTCAGCAGCTTATTTGGTCATCAGTTCACTTCAGTTGCTGTCATGTCCAACTCTTTGCAACCCCATGGACTGCAGCATGCCAGGCCTCCCTGTCCATCACTAGCTCCCCAAGTTTGCTCAAACTCATGTCCATTGAGTCAGTGATGCCATCCAACCATCTCATCCTCTGTCGTCCCCTTCTCCTCCTGCCTTCAGTCTTTCCCAGCATCAGGGTCTTTTCAAATGGCTAATGGTGATTGACATCATGAACCTATGAAAGAGTGTCTGTCAACGCCAACTTACAGCTAAAATACTGCCAAAGTATTATTTGGGACTTTAAGGAGAGGAAGAAAAAGAACCCTCTGGGTGCAAACATCAGCTGGAGGATTGAGTTCATGCAAGCTTCTCCTGCCTTGGAAATTAAGCAAATGGAATCTTCCTAGACAAGTAGAAGAAAGCCAGAATGGGGCTAAAATGATGATTTTCTGTGAGCTAAACCTACTTGGGGAGTATGATTCAGATCCCATAGAAATTCTTTTCCTTCCCATTCTGGTTTTTGTCAGCCCTCCAAATTCATCCCTCTTGCAACTAAACCTCCTTATACTCAAGAGGCAGTTTCTAAGTGCCCTGAGAATTCAAATACAGTGTGTACCTTCTTAAAGGTTTGCTCTCCATGTCTCTTAATAGAAATTTATATTGGATCTGGGACACCATGTGGTAACTTTTTTTAACTTTTTATTTTATATTGGAGTATAGTTGATTAACTATGGTGTTAGAGAAGACTCTTGAGAGTCCCTTGGACTGCAAGGAGATCCAACCAGTCCATCCCAAAGGAGATCAGTCCTGGGTATTCATTGGAAGGACTGATGTTGAAGCTGAAACTCCAATACTTTGGCCACCTCATGCGAAGAGTTGACTCATTGGAAAAGACCCTGATGCTGCGAAAGATTGAGGGCAGAAAGAGAAGGGGATGACAGAGGATGAGATGGCTGGATGGCATCACCGACTCGATGGGCAAGAGTTTGAGTAAACTCCGGGAGTTGGTGATGGACAGGGAGGCCTGGCATGCTGTGATTCATGGGGTCGCAGAGTCGGACACAACTGACCGACTGAACTGAACTGAACTGAACTGATAGTTGATTAGCAATGTGATAGTTTCAGGTGTACTGCAAGGTGATTCAGTGATACACACACACACACGTATCCATTCTTTTCCTGATTCTCTTCCCATTTAAGCTGCTACATAATATTGAGCAGAGTTCCCTGTGCTATGCAGTAGACACAATTGATTAGGGAGGTAGCTGTAAACTCCTTGCTCAGCAATTTTACCACACGTTATATATTCCTTTCACTATGATGTTCAGCATGTTCTGGGAGCTTTGGGCAAACAATTATTTCTTCCCACTATGATTATGAAATGCAGGTAGGCTTTGAATGGACACCATGGAGAAAAGTGGTGTAAAAAATTGAATTCTTTTAGGTAAGCCTAATTCCCCCTTGACTTCTAGCTGTAATTGCCTATGAAAACTCTTGGCTCTAAATCAATTACTTACCCTTAAGTAATTTAATTCCATTCATTTAAAATAAATGATTTGTTGTTGCTCACTTATTCAGCTGTGTCCAACTCTTTGCAACCCCATGGACTGCAGCACACCAGGCCTCCCTGTCCATTGCTAGCTCCCCGAGTTCACTCAGACTCATGTCCATCGAGTCAGTGATGCCATCCAATCACTTCATCCTCTGTTGCCCCCTTCTCCTCCTGCCCTCAATCTTTCCCGGCATCAGGGTCTTTTCCAATGAGTCAGCTAAATGATTGACTTTAAATAAAAATCAATGGCAATGTGTACAAAGTCTCATAATAAAAATGCTAAATGTAAACATTGCCTCAGTCCCCAAACCAGGTGGAACGTGTAAAGGCAGTAAGCAGTGATGTGTTCACATCTTGGCAAGCTTCTTGGCTGGCTTCAAACTGCACTGGCACTTCTAATTTTATATTCAGAGTCAGTTTCTTATTCCCTTTTCACTGCTGCTGCCATCTGTACATTCCGGTCTTCCCCTAGGCATCTTTGGCCCTAAGTCAACGGAATTGTGTGAAGGTGAAGAAAAAGAAACAGCTCTTCTCTCTCCAAGCAGTTTAGGAAATTGCTGTTTCTTTTCTTTTTTCTTGTCCCACCTTGACTTTTTCTCCACCACCGTCCTACTGTTGGGCCAAAGATTTAAAATTAATGAATACTTTTTAGCATTTCTTTAGATCTATTCTCCTCTTTAAACAGTTTTTTTATTAAACTATAGTTGATTTACAATGTTCTGCTAATTTCAGGTGTACAACAAAGTAATTCAGTTATATTTGCACTATATTCTTTTTCAGATTCTTTTCCACTGTAGGTTATTAATAGATATTGAATATAGTTCCCTGTGCTATACAGTAGATCTGGATCTTGTTGTTTTTCTATTATATCTATATCTATATATTAGTGTGTATCTGTTAGCCCCAAACTCCTAATTCATCCCTCCCCTTTTCCCTTTGGTAACCATAAGTTTGGTTTCTAAGTCTGTGAGTCTATTTCTGTTTTGTAAATAAGTTCATTTACATCTTTTTAGATTTCACATACAAGTGACATCATGTAATATTTTCCTTTGTCTGACTTACTTCACTTTGTGTGACAATCTCCAGGTCCATCCATGTCACTGAAAATGGCATTGTTTCATTCTTTTCATGGCTAAGTAACTTTCCATTGTGCGTGTGTGTGTTCTTTATTCATTCATCTGCTGATGGACATTTAAGTTGCTTCCATGTCTTAACCATTGTAAATAGCGCTGCAAAGAACATGGGGTGCATGTATCTTTTCAAATTAGAGTTCTCATCTTTTCTTGTTAAATGCCTAAGGGTGGAATTGCTGGATCACATGGTAACACTGTTTTTTATAATCTAAAATTTATATATCTCACAATCTTAAATCACTACAATAAATTGTTTAGTGGATTTAAGTAATTTTTAAGACTCTTCTCTTTTCCCACCAAAAGAAAAGGCAAGAATTTAGAATGATTTCTGCATAAGACTGACTTTCCACATCACTCTCCCTGATATCATACTTAGAAATGGGTTCTGAGAAGGTATTCATGAAAGAAATAGAAAAGCAACACGTGCCACATTGACGTCCTATTCTGATCTGAACGTGGATTTAGATGGAAACATTATACCCAGACGACAGTGCACTTGAAGAGAAAACAAAGAGCTAAGGGTTGGGTTATCCATTTCAACCTAGCTATGTTTATTTTCTACTGCAAAAACTACCATAAAGTTAGGTTTAAAGCAACACAAATCTAGCATTTCTCAGATTAGAGTTCCAATCAAGTTCTCATGAGGACAAAATCAAGATGTCTGCCAGTCTGCATTTCTTTCTGGAGACTGTTGGGATAAATCCATCCTTGCCTTTTCTGGCTCCTGGAGGCCACCCATGTTCCACCACTCGTGGTCCTTCCCTCCATCTTGAAAGCCAGGAATACCACTTTTCTAACCATTCTTCTGCAGTCACATCTTCCTTGCTCTGATCAGAGTCAAGAAAGAGTCTCTACTTTTAGAAACCTGTGTGAGCGCAACCACTATGGAAAACAGTATGAAAATTCCTTTAGAAAAACCTAAAAGTAAAGCTACCATATTATCCAGCTCCTGGGTGTATCTCTGAAGAAAACAAAAGCACTACTTTGAAAAGATACATGCACCCCAATATTCATAGCAACATTATTTACAATTTCCAAGATATGGAAGCAACATAGCAAGTATCTATCAACAGATGAATGGATAAAGAAGATGTGGTATATATGTGTGTGTGTGTGTGTGTGTGTGTGTGTATAATTAAATAAATATATATGATAAATATTAATATTTATTCTGATGTTTATAATAATAAATATTTAATATTTATTAAATATTAAATATAAATAATATATTAAATAAATATATATATAAAATTAAATACTGCTGCTGCTGCTGCTAAGTCGCTTCAGTCGTGTCCGACTCTGTGCGACCCCATAGACGGCAGCCCACCAGGTTCCCCTGTCCCTGGGATTCTCCACGCAAGAACACTGGAGTGGGAAAATTAAATACTAGTCAGTCATAAAAAAGAATTACACTTTCCCATTTGCAAGAATATGGACAGATCAGGGTATTATGCTTAGTAGATTAAGTCAGATAGAGAAAGACAAATACTATACATTATCACTTACATGTGGAATTGAAAAAGAATAAAACAATGAATGAATGCAAAAAAACAAAAGTAGACTTGCAGATATAGAGAACAAACTAATGGTTGCCACTATGGACTGGGAAAAGGGAAAAAGCCAGATAGAGGCATGGTATTAAGAATTACAAACTGCTATATATAAAATAATCTACAAAGTACACTGTATAGCACAGGGGATATAGCCAATGTTATATAATAACTTTATTTTTTATTTTATTTGCTTTTGGCTACACTGGGTCTTTATTGCTGCACAGAGGCCTTCTCTAAGTTGTGGCAAATGGAGGCTACTTTTGTTGCATTGCATGGGCTTCTTCTTGTGGTGGCTTCTCCTGTTGCAGAGCATGGGCTCTGGGTGCTCAGGCTGAGTAGTTGGGGTGCACGGGCTTAGTTGTTCCATGGCATGTGGAATCTTCCTGAACCAGGGACCAAGCCCATGTCCCCTGCACTGGCAGGAAGATGCTTAACCACTGGACCACAAGGGAACTCTCTATAATAATTTTAAATGGAGTGTAATGCATAAAAATTTTGAATAACTACGTTGAAACTAATATTGCAAATGTACTAATATACTTCAATAGCAAAAAATGGATAAAAACAGAAATTAATTAAATAATTTTGTAAAAACATTAACTTGGGCCCACTTGGATAGCCCAAGATAAATTCCCCATCTCAAAATCCTTAATAATTACATCTACAAAGTTTTTTTTGTTTTTTGTTTTGCTTGTTTGTTGTCATATAAGGTAACATATTCACAGGTACTGGAGATTACAACAGAAATGTGCTTGGGAGGCTAGTATTCTGCTTACCACACTAGCTAACAATACTTCATTCCCTACAGGTAAAGTCATAGGTTAATTATTTCACTTAGCGATGGATCTAACTTTTCACTATTGTTGTTCAGTTGCTAAGTTGTTTCTGACTCTGCGACCCCATGGGCTGCAGCATGCCAGGCTTCCCTGTCCTTTCCCACCTCCTGGAGTTTGCTCAAACTCACGTCCATTGAGTCAGTGATACCATCCAACCATCTCATCTTCTGTCGTCCCCTCCTCCTCCTGCTTTCAATCTTTCCCAGCATTAGGATCTTTTCCAATGAGTTGGATTTTTGCATCAGGTGGCCAAAGTATTGGAGTTATGTAACTTTTCATAGGAAATCTCAAATCTGTCTCTAAATCCTATCTATTTTCACATAGAAGTGTTCCTTGTTGTATATCTTTGAGCAATCAAAAGCTGACAGTTGCAATCACAGTAACATTTCATCTGTTCTGCAACGTTTGGTTGCCACTTGAAAAACATCTAGAGACTCTACAGCATCTAGTTGTATCTTCTGAGAAATTGTGGTCCTCACTAGGCGTCAATCACGTGCTAGTCATGTTTTATTGCACTTGTCACTTGAAGAGAGGTGCATGTGAAATATGGATATTAGGTAGCTCCACTAGTGTCAGCTTTACTCACCCTGCAAGCAGAAAATCTTAGCTCGTTTCATCAAAGTTTATTTCTTACATTACTAAATTTTCTTTAAAATGTTGAGGCCGCTCATCCATCTTTGAAACTTCAGAATTTTCTAAAACTTTTTAAAAATTAGATGATTTTCCCAGACATGACCCTATTTTTTTATTTTCATGGCCTTCACCACCACAGAAAAAGAAAGCCTTAAAATGTTAAGATAAGTAGCCTAGTTTAGAAAAGTATTATTTGAAGGCTAAATACTGGGTTTTTGATACTTACTGTGAATCACAAAAAGTAAAATTGACCTTACTCTTTGTCTATACTATTACTATTGTATTTTCTTGCTGTTATATATTCCCTATTCTACTTTGGAGCTGTAAGACCAGAGGAAATTAACCTATGCTCTAACATAAATCTAAATATCCTGGTGAGTGAAGGAAATATAACAGGAGCCTTAGAAGAAGTAAGCAGACATGTGCACAACAATGTGGACATGACATCTGGATCCTACAAAGTCCAATAGTTCTCAAACATTTTTGGCTTCAGCATCCCTTTACACTCTCAAAAATTAGTGAGAATCTCAAAGACTTTTTTTTACATGGGTTATAACAACTGATATTTCTTATATTAGAAATTTAAGTTGAGAATTTTTAATATTTACTGATTCATTTAAAAATAATAATAATAGACCCATTAAATGCTGCTGTATTCAATTTGCTGCAATCTGTCATTTTGGTTAAAATATGCAAAGAAAATTCAGCCTCACACAGAGATGTAATTGAAAAAGGGAGAACTATTTTAATATCCTTTTCAGATAATTATGGACACTACACTTTGATACTATACCAAAATTCAACAAGTGTATTTTTCAAAGTTAGTTGCAATGAACTTTGCAAACTTGGTACACTCTTGAGAAAATGCAAACCAAAAAAACTTAAATGATGTTTCAATATTATTATAAAAATATTTTTGACCTCCCAGACCCTCTGAATTTCTCTTTAGAACCCCTGGAGTTTCCAGACCACCCTTTAAACCCCACTTCTATATTCTATTAGCTGCACTGGCCTGATAAGCAAGCTCAACTTTTCATTATGTGACTCTTCCTTAAGTCAAAATAAGTCAGGACAGAGTGAAGAAGAACCATTCCTTGTAAGTAAAGTTTGCTTCTTATATTAAGTCAATTTTCTCTTCTCAATAAAAGGCTCTACCAAGTAATATGAAACTACATGTGCAGTTAAAGATCATTTCTTGAAAATCAAATTCTACTTTTATTGGTTCCTCCTACTATAAATGGGTTTCCCTGGTGGCTCAGACAGTAAAGAATCTGCCTGTAATGCAGGAGACCCAGGTTCAATCCCTGGGTCGGGAAGATTCCCTGAAGAAGGAAATGGCAACCCACTCCAGTATTCTTGCCTGGGAAATCCCATGGACAGAGAAGCCTCTTGGGCCACAGTCCACAGGATCTCAAAGAGTTGAACACAATTTGGCAACAGAATTTCAGTGTTGTTTTTTTTTACCTACTATAAATGCTTCCATCTCCCTCTCAAAAGAGTGCCTTCTTCCACCAATTATGTTATTCATGCTTATATAATCTATGATTATAATTAATCTTGGGATTTCTATAATTGTGTTTCATTATAATCCCAAAATTTATTATCTCCAGGGTCTGGAGAAAAGTAGCAAGTAATAGTTTATGGGAGTAAAGATTGGTTGGGAGCAGCAATTAATTTAAACTGCATTTCCTGGAGAAGGAAATGGAAACCCACTCCAGTATTCTTGCCTGGAAAATCCCATGGATGGAGAAGCCTGGTGGGCTACAGTCCATGGGGTCGCAAAGAGCTGGACATGACTGAGCGACTTCACTTTCACTTTCCAAGAAGATAGTTATGATAGTGTCAAAATTGGTTATGACCAAGAAAAATTAAGTGTTTTTCGAAGATATTGGTCCTTTGAACAACTGTGGACACATAGGTCTGGGTTATGGGCTTTCAATTTTATTCTAAGTGCAGTGGGAAGCCACGGGGGATGGGATGCAATATGATCTGATTTTCATGGTGTGGTCTTACCCTCCAACCTAAAAAACAAAGGAACACAAGGAAATTTTTGGCAGTGATGAGTATGATTATTACCTTGATTTTGGTGATGGTCTCACAGGTACATGCATACATCCAATTCATCAAATTGTATACAATAAATATGTGCAGTTCATTGTATATCGATTGTACCTCAATAAATCTGAAAAAGAAAATTTACAAAACAGAGAAGTTACGGAATAAATTTGATATAACCCATAAGAATAAAGATATTAATCCTTTGAGAAGTTTTGACAACCAAAGTATTTCTGGGATTATCAAAAAAAAAAAACAAAAAAAAGGATGCTAAAAGTAAATAATGCAAGTATGTATGTCATCCCTCATACAAAACTGGCTCATACACTGGGATACTGTGAGCAATTCACTACCCTATAAAAAGGGATCTAGCTTTACCTAGTCTGTCTCCCTGTTTTCAGCCCTCCAAGGAGCTCTCACTTTTGCTAGACTGATTCTTTAGGGCTTTTTTAGACAGAACCAAGTGAACGACAAGGGAAAAGCATTGGAAATTGGAGGACTGGGAATAGGGAAAAAGTTTTGTCAGGTGAAGGATATCTGAAAAATAAAACTGATGCATCATAGATGGGAGTGGCATAGGAAGAGGAATTTTTAAAAGCATTGGTTTCGAGAGATGAAAGGGATTTAAGTTACTTTGAAGCAAGTTTTGGTTTCAGTACTGTGTTATTTTGACCACAGTATGCTCCAGATATAACCAACCATATTTTACAAACATTCTCCCTGTGGGCTCATCCAATATGACATTTGGAGTTCCTTATGAAACACCTAGAATTCTTAGTTTATATTCCTGCTCTACCACATGACACTCTTCAGTATAAAGCAGTTAAATTAAACTCTTTGGAGGGCCTCATAAGTTAGATAATTGGAGCACAAGGAAGAATCTGTCATCAGACGCCTTTCACTAAGTTAATTATAATAAAACCAACATCAAGTGGTTAGAAACAGAGGTTAAAATTTCACTCACTTGGACTTTGCATAATAATAAACTAAACTGCTGGACTGAATTGGCATTCTGCTGGTAATATGATTTGGAAACAGAAAAACCAGCCAATGAGTGATCTATTCTGTTTCTTGAAAGTAATTTCAAGTAACACAAGGCTTTAACTTCCCTTTGCTTTTAAAACGTTATTTGTGATAGGAATCATGCAAACAAATTAGACAATCTACACACGTTTCCTCCCCTATGGGTCTGGACAACAAATCACCTAAATACTTTATAGCCCAGACACTGTGGCTGCAACTCTCTATCGATCCATTTCTTGAAAAAATTAACACATTCTACAAATCCTGAAATCACCTTAAAAAGCAGTCAGTACCAGGGAAGGATGGGGTTTCCCAGGAGGCTCAGAGGTAAAGAATCTACCTGCCAATGTAGGAGACACGCAGGAGACATGGGTTTGTTCCCTGGGTCAGGAAGATCCGCTGGAGGAGGAAATGGCAACCCACTCTAGTATTCTTGCCTGGGAAATCCCTTGGACAGAGGATCCTGGTGGGCTACAGTTCACAGGGTGACAAAGAATCAGACTGGACACACACACACACACACATACACACACATACACCAGGGAAGAAGCATAAGAGCAGAAATGAAGAGATTACACAGTGGAAAAGAATCAGAAGACAGTGAGTGCCATAAATACATGGAATGCGAAATGAGAAGAACCAGTTTTCTTTTCCTACTGGGAAGAATCTAATCAGTTTGCTTCCATGTGTGTGTTCCACATAAAATACATTTGCTATTTTTTTTAAGACTTCAGGTAACACACCCCTAAACTAAAGACTAAAGCCATATTCAACTTCCCAGTTCTTCATTAAACAGGTTTCATGTTACCTTGTCCATGGCAAAATTCTCCTTTTTTCGGCTATGTTTAATGCTTCCGCTATCATCATGATAAGGTTTTATAACCCCTTCTCTGGCCTGGTAACACTTAAACACTAAAAAAAATGTCCGATTCCAGAGCCTTGTTACTTTCCACTTTCCTTCTACAGCCATTATAAACTCTAGACTCCAATTCTCAATATGTTCACCATTAAAATATATTAGCTAAAAACTCTAGGTACATTTAATTTTTTTTTAAATGAAAAAGTCCCTAACAACTCCCTTCTGGTAATACACTCTTTTGCTCCTCAGATAAACTTCCTCTTAATTTTTCAGAAAGGGGAGAAGCTTTCCCTGTTGTATATGCCCCAAAGTAAGAAAATATTCCAAGTATATACAGACAGCATTGCAGACATCACCAGCGCTCCTCACTTGCCGCTGTTCACCAACTGCAAATATCTGCAGCTTCTGCGTGAGCTGCCCCCTGGCCGCTGGGGTGTTTTTGTCCCAGAAGCAGAGCAGGCCGGGGCAGAAGCCCTGGGAGTCCAGGCCACTTTCAGCAGCTCTCAACCAGCCCTGGTTAACTGGCGTTAGACAACAATCTCTCCAGCATCCTTGCCTGCAGGGGCACCAGCCCTGAGTCACGTCCCACACAGCTTCTAGGAGGCCCCGGGGGAAGGAGTCCCGGGCGCCTACGGGGTGACCTCTTCAGTAACTCACCTCCCACCAGCTTCCTTCCCTTCCCTGCCTCCATGCCCCACTCCCTGAAAGATACTTCCTGGGATCTCCCCCCAAAAGAGGTGACTTGTACTCAGATCCTCATCTCAAGATCTGCTTCTGAGGGAGCCCAACTTAAGTCAGAGAGAATCACCAAAATATTTTATAAACTATTGACTTAAAGGCAGAGACTGATGGGAACAACTTCACTTTAATGCAACTCTGCTTATGGATCGTCCCTGCTGGCTCAGAGAGTAAAGAATCTGCCTGCAATGCAGGAGCCCCAGATTCGATTCCTGGGTCAGGAAGATCCCCTGGAGAAGGGAATGGCTACCCACTCCCAGTGTTCTTGCCTGGAACATCCCCTGGACAGAGGAGCCTGGCGGGCTACACAGTCCATAGGGTTGCAAAGAGTCAGACATGACTGAGCGACTAATACTTTGAAAGATACATACATTCTATGAGATAGACTCACAGCAGAATGAAGTAGATTAGGAACACTGGATCAGGGATCCAGAAAAACTTCCGAAGGAAGGTAACATCTCAAAGAGGCCTCGAAGGATGAATATGCGTTCAGCTGGGGCAGAAGTGCTTAAAGGACACTTGAGGCAGAAAGACCAACAGAATAAAAGCAAGCAAAAAAAAAAAAAGAAATATAATACACTCAGGGTGAGAAGGGAAATGATGAAGATGAAGCAGGAAAGCAGTTCAGAGCCATGAACACGATTCTAAGCCCTCAGAACATCAATTTCCCTCTCTGAGGACAAAATAGGTGATCAGGGAATTGATACATTACAGTTGTTTAAAAACATGTGAGCAGGGACATCCCTGGAGGCACAAAGGATAAGAATCTGCCTACCAATGCAGGGGACACAGGTTCAGTCCCCGGTCAGGGAAGATTGCACATACTGCGGAAAAACTAGGCCTAAGAGCCCAAACTACTGAGCCTGTGAACCACAGCTCCTGAAGCCCACACGCCCGGAGCCTGGGCTCCGCCAGAGAAGCCACAGCAATGAGCAGCCTGCCGCTGCAAGGAAGAGTTGCCCCCTCCTGCCACAGGTAGAGAAAGTCCAGGCAAAGCAGAAGACCCAGTGCAGCCAAAAATAAAAATGAAGAAAGACACCTATGAGCAGAGCATACAGCAGATTGTCAGAAGAAGATGAATAATATAAACAGTATGAAAAATTTGAATTTCTTAAGCTTATGTGTATGTGTGTGTGTGCTCAGCTGTGTCCACCTCTTTGCAACCCCGGGGACTTTTGCCCGCCAGGCTCCTCTGTCCGTGGGGTTTCCCAGGCAAGAATACTGGAGAGGGTTGCCATTTCCCTCTCCAGGGGATCTTTCCAATGCAGGGACTGAACCACTGTTTCCCGTGTCTCCTGCAGTGGCAGGCAGATTTACTAGTGCAGACCAGTTGTAGCACACCTATTATTTTTGGGCATGTGCGTTTGCAGAGATATATGCAAATGAATCTTAGCGCTCTTTCATGAATAAAAGTAAGTCGTTAGGCAAAAGGTACTCTGTGGTTTCAGATTTGTGAGATATATCTGCATGCAGTGAGCACAAGTTACTCTACAAAGCTGGTACTGTCTGGTGTGACGTATTGCCATGAAGGGCACCATCACCTGCGCGGTTTTCAACCGGGAAACCAGGACTTATCCTTAACAGGTTCCCCTCCTGCCGTGGCCACACCCAGTCCATCAGAGTTGCGTCAGTTTTACCTCTCAGATAATTCCCGGATCTCCCCATTCTTCTCGGCTGTCTGTGTCACGTTCAATTGGGCCGCCATCAATCAGTTCTCGCTGTGACGGAAGCAAGAGCAGACATTCACCCGCTCCCAGCCGTCACGCCCCTCCCCAGCGTACAGTCCTGCTTTGGCTCACCGCGGCCCTGCTGGCAAAGACCCAGCTTGACGTGGCCTCTGCCCAGCGATTCAGGCCCATCTCTCTCAATGCCATCAAGCCACACTGGCCACCGTTTAATGCCCCAGAAAAGCCCGTGATCCTAAGCACATTGAGGGTTATGCCTGTATTGATACATCAGGTCCCATTGAAGATGATACGTGTCATTGTCAAGCTACAATTATGGACCTAATGACGGCCCATATCAAGGTGGTGTATTCTTCTCTACAGTTTATCTTCTGCAGACTAGCCCCTTTGAACCACCAAAGGCTGCATTTACAGTAAGAATGTATCATCCAAATATTAACAAGAACGGCTGCATCTGTCTTGCTCGTCTAAGATCAGAGTGATCTCCTGCTTTAACTGTTTCTGAAGCTCTTATATTCATTCCTCACTGTGCTGTAATCCAAGCCCAGTTTACCCCCTAGTGCCAGAGATCACACAGATCTACAACACAGAGAGAGATGCAACAGAAATCACCAGAATGAACTCAGAAAATTGCCATGAGATGCTACCTTAAGGTCAGATTAACCTGCATTAGATCTGGAATAAACTTTAAATTATTGTTGATATATACATTTGACACCCAGGTTCGATCCCTCGGTCGGGAAGATCCCCTGGAGAAGGGAATGGCAACCCACTCCAGTATTCTAGCCTGGAGAATTCATGGACAGAGGAGCGTAGCGGGCTACAGTGCATGGTGGTGCAGAGTCATACACGGCTTAGTGACTAAATAACAACAACATCCCACGCACCCCTCCAATTTTACCTATTTAATTCCCATTTCTCCTCCACCTCTCAGCCAAAGACCACTCTCTCAGGAAACCATCCCTGGCCTCCAGACAAAGCCAGGTTTCTCTGTTTGTGGCTCCCCTAACCTTATGTCTCCCTCCTTCTCCATCTGCCATCACCTACCCGTGTGCCCACTTGATCATCTACCTTCCTCTCTTGACCATAAGGTCTATGAAGATGGCACATAGCAAAGGCTTAAGAAATATGTGTTTAAAGAAATTATTCTAAGAAGTTAACTTCACTCAGGTATCTCATTAATCATTTCAGATGTTATCTATTTATGCCCATTTAGAGTTAAGAAAACTAAAGTGCTAAGAGACTTAAAAATCTTGTTCAGTCAGTAATGATGGACCTAAAATTTATTCTCAAGTCTGTCTGACTTGAGCTGACCCTCCTGGCCACCACCCTATCCTGCAAGAGTAGATAACTATTATATGATGGGGTTTCCACATTAAATATTAAAATATATATATACAAATGAACCTATAACAAAACAGAATAGGCCACAGACATAGAAGGCAAACTTAGGGTTAGCAAAGGGGAAAAGGGGTGGGAGTCTGAGATTAACATACTCACACTGTTTGCTGTTTAGTCGCAAAGTCGTGTCCAACTCTTTTCAACCCGATGGACTGTAGCCCACCAGGCTCTTTCCTCTCTCCATGAGATTTTCCAGACAAGAATGCTGGAGTGGCTTGCCATTTGCTTCTCCATGTATGCACACTATTGTATATAAAATGGATAACCAGCAAGGATCTACTGTATAGCACAGAGAACTATATTCAACATTTTGTAATAACCTATAAGGGGAAAGAACAAAGAATATGTACACACACATGTAAACACACACACACACATAAAAAGTGAAAAAAGTGCACGTGTCAGTTCCGTCATATCTGACTCTTTGCAACCCCATGGACTGTCATTAACCAAACTCCTCTGTCCACGGAATTCTCCAGGCAAAAATACTGGAGTGGGTAGCCATTCCCTTCTCCAGGGGATCTCCTGGGATCAAACTTGGGTCTCTCGTGTTACAGGCAGATTCTTTACCATCTGAGCCACCAAGGAAGCCCATATATACATATGGGCCACATATGTGTATAACTGAATCATTTAGCTGAGCACTTGAAACTAATACAACATTGTAAATCAGCTATATTCAATTTGAAAAAAAAAAAAAGAGTAGTAGGCAACGTTTACTAAGCTGTGTCTGTATTAAGAGTTATAAGACCCTTCTTCTATTTCTCAGAATTTTTTGTTATATCGTTTCCTGATAACCTCTTCAACAAAAATTTCTTCTACATGGTGTTTGAATTTTTCTGAATTTCATCGTATCCAGACTCTGATTTATTGATTCATTCCTTAGCATCATTTCCAGCCTATCTGGCCTCCCATTGTACCATATTATATCATTCCACATGTATTTTTCCTGCTCTTTGCCTATGTGATGCCCTAATTTTTGCAAAGCCACAATAATGTAGGAAAATACAGCCACTAGGGCTTCTCAATTTTGTTCAAAATGAATTTTCCTGGACAGGTAGGGGTGGAGAGTGTTTTGGAATAACGGCAGGAAGAGAGGATGAGATGAGACTGAATTGTATGTAGAATACAGACTAGGAAAAATCAGTTCCAGTTTGGAAACAATGAAGCCAGATAATATTCCTAGTTCAAAGAACAAACGTAGTTAAAGAATGCCTACTGTGACATGGAATTGAGTAATACACGGGAGGCTAAACACAATCTTTATCTTAAAAAAGAAAATAAATTATTAGAGACTTACCCAGAGGAGACTTCATGTGACAGATAAATGTGTATAATAACAGAGTTACCACGTATCTTAATATGCTGCTATTTTCTTGATAAAATTAGAATCTCTTAGAATGTAGACATATATCTTGTTTGCTTCAAGCCAAAGATGGTTTAAAGAAACAAAGGGTGAGGGCCCAGTGAACTATGAAAATCAGGTCATCTTGATTAATGATGAGACAAAAAAGCACATGGAAATACCAACAATTCTTACATAATCTGTCCCTGTGTACAGTAAGCTTAGAAGTGAGCAAGGGAACTGTCTCTAGCCACAGCCCTGTGACTTCCTCCCAGAGGAATCTGCTTCTGCCACACACAGCTGGTTCCCCCAAAAAAGGCAGTTCTGGGCACTCCATCCCTATTCACCCGAGACTCCTGGCTTTTTCATCTCACTTCCTCTTATGGGCTCCTCCTGAGTTGACTTTACCTCCCAACCCTGCCCCCGCTTTGCCCTTGAGGATCACTAGGTTCAGAGCTTCTCTCCATTTACCTTTTCCCAAGGTACAGCAATCCTGCTCACTCTCCGGCTCTCTTTGCTTGGAGTTGACCCTGCCCACCCAAGCCCCACTTAGCTGCTTCATTCCCCAGGAGGGACAGTTCACCATACCTAACCATCATCCACGTGATGAGGTTTGAAGGAACCTTGTAGCTTCCCAACTGCCCACCCCCATCCACTAGAAGCATCTCTGAAAATGCAAATTCTGTCAGAAAAGGAATACAGCCAATCCCCATTATTTCTAGGTTTTCCTATGCACTGAGTTATTAAAAGATGCTTGCTCCTTGGAAGGAAAGCTATGACAAACCAAGACACCATATTAAAAAGCAGAGACACCACTTTGCCAACAAAGGTCCGTATAGTCAAAGCTATGGTTATTCCAGTAGTCGTGTGTGGATGTGAGAGTTGGACCATAAGAAGGCTGAGCACTGAAGAATTCATGCCTTCACGGTGCAGGAGAAGGAAGACTCTTGGGCGTCCCTTGGACTGCAAGGAGATCAAGCCAGTCAATCCTGAAGGAAATCATCCCTGAATATGCATTGGAAGGACTGATGCTGAAGCTGAAACTCCAATACTTTGGCCACCTGATGCGAACAGTTGATTCATTGGAAAAGACCCTGATGCTGGGAAGGATTGAAGGTGGGAGGAGAGGGGGGTGACAGAGGATGACATGGTTGGATGGCATCTCTGACTCAATGGACATGAGTTTGGGCAAACTCCGGGAAATGGTGAAGGACAGGGAAGCCTGGCGTGCTGCAGTCCATGGGGTCGCAGAGTTGGACACAACTGAGCAACTGAACAACAAAGGTTTATCATAGCTTTCCTTCCAAGGAGCAGGCATCTTTTAATTTCACTGTGTTACCATCCACAGTGATTTTGGAGCCCAAGAAAATAAAAATCAGCTGTAGTTCAATAAACAATAAATTTTTTTTAAAAGAAGATGGAGATAATCACGCTCACTCATGAAACAGAAAAGACAATATAATAAGGTATAGCACTGTGCCTACTAAGAGCCAAAAAGTGATTTTTTTTAAACAGCAGATGATACTAAAGCTTCTTTCCAGCTCAGAAAGTCTGTGGATATAAGCAACCAGCACTGCCTTCCATGCTGGTTTTTTTTTTCCTGACCCATGTCTGCTCCTTATTAAAACACTGCAGTGTTGCAGTGAAGGAAGAACTTATTCAGTAACCCTGTGCATCGAAGAAGTAGACGAACTGACACCAGGGCCTCAGAGATGATTCCAAGGGTCACTAGAGACCTCCATCTTTTCTGCTTGAGATCACACATATACCTTGAGATCACAAAAGAACTATCCAACAGAGTATTGAAACTCTGGACCCCTCCAAGTCCTCTGACTCTACTTGTTAATAACATAAATTTATCAATATGCTTATTCTTTTCTCTAATTTTGGTTTTCTCCACTGAAGTTATAAGCATGTGTCCCTGCTTAAAGCTCAAGGCCAAATGCAGGGTAAGACTATATATTCTCACTGCCAGAAGGCTCTGTTTTAAAAACTCTGAAAAATAAAGCCTTGTTTATAAGCTTTAGACCATGGCTGCAAAAAAAACATAATATGCAAATCAGATATTTTATAACTTTACTGCTAAATAATAAAGACAGCACTCCAAACCTCAGCCAGACATTTACATAATTGCATTACCAGCATTCATATGAGCCATAATGGAAGTGAAGGGGGACACCTTGCTTATTTCCTATCCACACCATAATACAACATGACTCTCATTTGCCCTTACAAATAAAGCTTAATTGTTGATTTAAAAGCAGTCACCATATTTGGGTTTTTTTATGGTTCCTGGTCACCAAGAGGGAGCAGCAGCAAATTTCATAAGGAAGAAAAATGTTTAATAAAAAACTGTGGTTATTCCAAAAGAAGTGCACTAAATATTCAACTTTCATTACGCTTCTGCATTTGCTTTCTCTGCATTTCAACAGAGCAATTTCTCATTACACATATCGTCTATTTTCAAGATTGATTTCTTCGGGGTCAGTTTTTCCAAATCTCTTTATGTACACTCAGTACAGAGAATTGGCTGATACTCCTAACAACCCTCTTCTAATTACTTAATTAATTAATAATTCTTGGGTGTCCCTAGAGACAACCTAGAATGTACCCAATCAATGCTTGATGAATTGAGTTGAAATTAAATTATTCCATTTAAGAAACTAACTTATGGCACTTATCTTGGTTTAGGCACCCCCAAATGCAGATCCTGAAACAGAGCTTGGGTGCAAGTAGTTTAGGGGCCCCCCAAGTGGCTCAGTGGTAAAGAATTCGCCTGTCAGTGCAGGAGATGTGGGTTTGATCCCTGGGTCAGGAAGATCTCCTGCAGGAGGAAATGGCAACCTACTCCAGTATTCTTTTTTTTTTAATTAATTAATTTATTTTAATGGAGGATAATTACTTTACAATATTGTAGTGGTTTTTGCCGTACATTGACATGAATCAGCCATGGGTGTACGTGTGTCCCCTATCCTGAACCCCCCTCCCACCTCCCTCCCCATCCCATCCCTCTGGGTCATCCCAGAGCACCAGCCCTGAGAGCTCTGTCTCATGCATCGAACCTGGAATGGCGATCTGTTTCACATATGGCAATATACATGTTTCAATGCTATTCTCTCAAACCATCCCACCCTCGCCTTCTCCCACAGAGTCCAAAAGTCTGTTCTTTACATCTGTGTCTCTTTTGCTGTCTCGTATATAGGGTCATCATTACCATCGTTCTAAATTCCATATATATGCGTTCGTGGACTGTACTGGTGTTTTTCTTTCTGACTTACTTCTACTCCAGTATTCTTGCCTGGGGAATCCCACGGATGGAGGAGCTTGGCGGGCCACAGTCCATGGAGTTGCAAAGAGTCAGACATGACTTAGGGACTGGGCCCAGATCCACGCAGATAGTGTATTTGGAAGGTGATCTCAGGAAGCACAAGTGAGGCAGTGGGGAAGTGAGGCAGGGAAGGGAGGTAAGTTAAACAGGTGCATCAGTGAGACAGGTAAATGCTGGGGGGCAACTGGGCTCCAGACCCAGAAGGGACACGAGGAGGAACCATGAGAACGGAACTCCACAAACCCCGCGTGCTCCCCCTACGCAGCCATCTCCACTCTCCTCCACTTACCCACTCATCCCTGGCTTCCCAGGGATGCAGTCTAGAGTGAGGACATAGGTTCCGCCAGTTCTCAGGTCGGACACCAGGCATTCCATCACCCTCGGACCCCACACCCCACCTACTGTCAGAGCCCACGCACCGTCACGCTTCAGAACAGCGGTCTCTGTCACCCTCCACTTACAGGTTATTCATCTCATTGGAAACCTTGCTTTTAAATCATCATGAGTGATTCTTAGAATCTGGTCTGCAATCCTTTTGGCTCATCATTTCCATAAAATGATTTTAAGACTTTATACTCACTACAACATATTTTTAAGTTAACTACATGATTTTTATCAAATGTCTAAATGGTTGCTAGATGTGACTTTCAATGAAATATAGATATTGAAAGTCCAAAGTAAAACTGCTATTCTCCTCTTTTCAGTGTTCCCAATGGAAGGAATCTAAATTCCAAAAGAATTTGATTCTCACCATTGTGCATTTAAAAATATAAATTTATGTGTTTCTTGTTTTATGATGTTCCTTAAAGTCTTATTCCCATTACATTTTCCCCACAGAATTAATTCTAATACAACAATATTATACTTGAAATAATTTTGCTAAATAAACTTATGATAATTCCTTTCAAAATGTATATAAATTGACATGTTTTAAAATTTCCTGTGACCTTACAGTTCAAACTTTTTTTAAACTTTTCTTCTGAGGAGTTCATATACACTTCTCATTTAGTACATAGTTAAACAAAATAATACAAATGTATTTTAAATGTTGATAAATATATAGCAATTCAAATGCTAGCAGAAATGCATCTTTTAATAAAATAGACAGGACTGTTTTGTTTTTCCTAATTGGTTCACCTCTTCATGAAGGGATATTATTTTGTTCCTAGAATAAGACAGAGGCCAGCATTAGTGTTATTTTAATAAATAGCACAGAGAGGACCTCTCAAAAAAAAAAAAAAAGGTAGCTGGGAATAGAACAGATTTTGTTATAGCAATGTCCTTCAGTTCCTTAAACTTTTCCAGAGTTACATCCTAAATATAACATAACATAGTAGTCTATCATCAAAGATTATTAGGAATAATCTTGGGTAAGTCTCAGGATAATTTTAGAGCAATTTAGTTTAAAATAAAGAAGTAGAAACTGTCTGAGTTGAAAGGAAGTTTTTGTCAGTCATTAGAGCGATTTGCTTTCTCAGTATCAGTATTTCACACAGTGCCTTGGTTTGGCCCTCAGGAGTTTTTCCATCACAGCAAGAATAAGGGTGAATAAGCAGGGAGATGGGGAAAAGGGAGGTGTGAGAAGTAAGCATGAAACCCTCCAGATGGTAAGAATGTCTGCAGACAGATCGGCTTGACAAGAGCCTGCAGGGAGTTCAGTATCTGGAAGCTGACTGGTTGAAGCCACACATGTCCTTGCATACCACCTTGGGAAGTCTGTGAACCCCAAGTGTACACACACACACGCACACACACACACACACACACACACCAGTTTACAGTTCACTGGCTTAGGAACCAACTTTCTGACCCCCGAGTCCTTCTGATCCTTGCCTTGTGAAATTCAAAGACCAAGTTTTTGAAACCCCCAAATTGAAAACGAACTCTTTGGTTTGGCTGTTTCACTCTCTGGGCAAGTTAATAAAACTTTAATGCCCTGGCGGCTGCCTCGAAAGGAAGGAATGGACAGGAGGCAAACAATTACCAGAAAAAAAAAAGAATACATTAGTTAGCAATTCAAAGTTGTGCCTTGCCACAAATAAAAAGAGCTTGCTTAAGATTACAAGTTAGTAGGGGTGCATGCTGGGTAGATTTGTTGGTAGATTTAAGATTAGTGGATAAGAAAAGAGGAGCATCTCCTAGCAGAGGGCAGTAAGATAATAAAAGATAGGGATGCTGGAAATCACCAAGGATGTTAAGGGAAAAGTGGAAAGAAGGGTTTCGGTGATATTCATATGAATGACCAGGGGGAGACAATACAGGACAAGTTAAAGGGGGCAGCGAGGAATCAATGGAGATTTCTGGGTCAGGGGACCACAGGAAATGGCCATCTTTAGTGATCTATAACTTTCAGCATTTTTTTCCACTTGCCATATGTCAGCAAATTAAATAAAATCCACAGGTAGAAAAAAAATTTTTTTAAATGTGGCAGGTCATGCCTTTGTATAAACTTTCCAGTGATTGGTTTGGATTTGTGTGAATGTTAAATGTGCCTTTTGGCTCATCATTTCCATAAAATGATTTTAAGACTTTATACTCACTACAACATATTTTTAAGTTAACTACATGATTTTTATCAAATGTTTAAATGGTTGCTAGATGTGACTTTCAGTGAAATATAGATATTGAAAGTCCAAAGTAAAACTGCTATTCTACTCTTTTCAATGTTCCCAATGGAAGGAATCTAAATTCCAAAAGAATTTGATTCTCACCATTGTGCATTTAAAAATATAAATTTATGTGTTTCTTGTTTTATGATGTTCCTTAAAGTCTTATTCCCATTACATTTTCCCCACAGAATTAATTCTAATATAACAACATTATACTTGAAATAATTTTGCTAAATAAACTTATGATAATTCCAAACAAAAGCAATGCCAAAGAATGCTCTAACTACCGCACAATTGCACTCATCTCACATGCTAGCAAAGTAATGCTCAAAATTATCCAAACTAGTCTTCAACAGTACATGAACCATGAACCTCCAGATGCTCAAACTGGATTTAGAAAAGGCAGAGGAGCCAGAGATCAAATTGCCAACATCCATTAGATCATCGAAAAAGCAAGAGAGTTCCAGAAAAATATCTACTTCTGTTTTATTATGTCAAAGCCTTTGACTGTGTAGATCACAACAAACTGTGGAAAATTCTTCAAGAGATGGGAATACCAGACCACCTTACCTGCCTCTTGAGAAATCTGTATGCAGGTCAGGAAGCAACAGTTAGGACCAGACACCAGATATGGAACAAGAGACTGGTTCTAAATTGGGAAAGGAGTACACCAGGGCTGTATATTTTCACCCTGCTTATTTAACTTATATGCAGAGTACATCATGTGAAATGCTGGGATGGATGAAGCACAAGCTGGAATCAAGATTGCCAGGAGAAATAGCAATAACCTCAGATATGCAGATGACACCATTCTTATAGCAGAAAGAGAAGAACTAAAGAGTCTCTTGATGAAAATGAAAGAGGGGAGTGAAAAAGGTGGCTTAAAACTCAACATTCAGAAAACTAAGATCATGGCATCTGGTTCCATCACTTCATGGCAAATAGATGGGGAAACAGTGTCAGACTTTCTTTACTTGGGCTCCAAAATCACTGCAGATGGTGACTGCAGCTATGGAATTAAAGACGCTTGCTCCTTGGAAGGAAAGTTATGACCAACCTAGACAGCGTATTAAAAAGCAGAGACATTACTTTGCCAACAAAGGTCTATCTAGTCAAAGCTATCATTTTTCCAGTAGTCATATATGGATGTGAGAATTGGACTATAAAGAAAGCTGAGCACCAAACAATTGATGCTTCTGAACTGTGGTATTGGAGAAAACTCTTGAGAGTCCCTTGGACTGCAAGGAGATCCAATCAGTCCATCCTAAAGAAAATCAGCCCTGAATATTCATTGGCAGGACTGATGCTGAAGTTGAAGCTCCACTACTTTGGCCACCTGATGCGAAGAACTGACTCATTTGAAAAGACCCTGATGCTGGGAAAGATTGAAGGCAGGAGGAGAAGGGGACGACAGAGGATGAGATGGTTGGATGGCATCACTGACTCGATGGACATGAGTTTCAGCAAGTTCAGGAGTTGGTGATGGACAGGGAAGCCTGGCATGCTGCAGGCCATGGGGTCACAAAGAGTCAGACATGACTGAGTGACTGAACTGAACTCTGGAAAAGAGCATGGAGCTTCTCGAAAAAAACAAAAATAGAACTACCATTGCCTGCATGCTTAGTCGCTCAGGCGTGTCTGAATCTTGGTGACCCCATGGACTGTAGCCCGCCAGGCTCATCTGTTCATGGGATTTCTCAGGCAAGAATACTGGAGTGGGTTGCCATTTCCTTCTCTGGGGGATCTTCCCCACCCAGGGGTTGAACCCATGTCTCCTGCATTGCAGGCAGATTCTTTACCATCTGAGCCACCACGGGTGACCAAAGAACTATCATATTACCTAGCAATTCTACTCCTCAGTATATATCTGAAAAAACACTAACTCAAAAAGATACTTGCACCCCAATGTTCATAGCAGCATTATTCACAACTGCCAAGATATGGACGCAACCTAAGTATCCATCAACAGATGAATGGATAACGAATCTGTGAGACATTGTAACTAAGTGCATTGAGCAGCTTCAGCTGCATGCAACAAATTCTGGCAAATTCTCTTTTCATTTTTATTCTATTACAAATATTTTCTAATTTTCCTTGTTATGGCTTCTTAGATACACCACCATTTAAATGTGGACATTTAATTTCCAAATACATAGTATTTTGCTTAAAGTATCTTTAATATTAATTAATCTCTCATTTTACACTAATCTCTCATTTACACTAATTTCTCATTTCTTCTCTGCAATCACCCTCTGTGTTTTTTTCAGTCTAACTTTATTGAGACTTCTGATGGTTAAGTCAAAGATCTCTCTTGGTAAGTGCCACATTGCCCTTGAAAATATGTGGGTTTATTTTCAAATATTTTTTGATATTGATTTCTAACATAATTCTGCAGTGATAAGAGAACAGACTCTGTTTGATTTCAGTACCTTTATACCATGAAGTTTTTGCACCTTGTCTTATGTCCCTGGATATGTTCCATTGTCTCCTGGTTTAGTCTATAGGAATTTGAATAGAATTTGTATCCTACAGTTGTGTGAAAATTATATAAATCTTAACTGTGTTGAATTGGCGCCCAATACTTTTCAGGTCTCCTATATCCTTTTACTTCTCTGTATATTCATTCTACTAATTTTTGAGAGTTGGATATTGAAACTCCAACTAAAAATCTTAATTTATCTACTTAAAAGAATTATAATATACAGTGGAACTATAAGTAGCTTTGTTCTGTTTTTTCCAAGTCTCCTGTAAATACTTTCATAATTTAAAGAAATTAAAGTTAAAAAAAGAAGCAGTGAGGTATATACATATATGTATATGAAGATCCCCCTGGAGAACAGCAGGGCAGCCCACTCCTGTATGGTTGCCTTGGAGAATCCCATGAACGGAGGAGCCTGGCTGGCTATGGTCTGTAAGGCTACAAAGAGTCAGACATGACTGAGGCGACTTACAGCGCACGCACACACACACACACACACACATACACACACATATGTGTGTGTGTGTGTGTGTAAAATGCAATACTACTCAACCATAAAGAAAGAATAACATTTTCATATTTGCAGCAACATGGATTGACTTACAGGACATTGTGCTAAGTGAAATAAGTCAGACAGAGAAAGACAAACACGATATGGAATCACTTACATGTGAAATCTGAAAAATACAACCACTTAGTGAATATAACAAGAAGAAGCAGACTCACATATAAAGAACAAGTGAGTGGTTATCAGTGGAGAGAGGGGAGAGGTAATATGGGGTGGAAGAGAGGGAGGTACAAACTACTGAGTGTAAGGCAGGCTTAGCGACGTATTGTGCAACCCTGGGAATATAGCCAATATTTTATAATAATTGCAAATGGAAAATAACATTTTAAATTGCATTAATTTTTTAAATAAATAAAACAAAAATTTTTTTTTTTTTTTTTGGCTACACAGTGTGTGGGTTCTTAATCCCCAAACCAGGGAACAAACCCGCACCCCCTGCAGTGGAAGCGCAGAGTCTTAACCACTGGATCACCAGTGCTCATGCATGCTCAATCGTCTCTGACTCTTTGTGACCCCACGGACTGTAGTCCCTGCCAGGTTCCTCTGTCCATGGGATTTTCCAGGCAAGAATACTAGAGTGGATTGCCATTTCCTCCTCCCGGGGATCTGCCCAACCCAGGAATCAAACCCAAGTCTCCTGTGTCTCCTGCATTGGCTGGCAGATTCTTTTTGCACTACCTGGGAAGCCCCTAAAATTCTTAAATGATTATCATCTATAACATTTGATTGTTTTTGGTAATCTAATGCAGATATAAAAAAGTATGTTTATCATCAGGGTAGGCACAAAGGAAATTGAGGTGGGGAACAGAAATTGAGGGCTATTAAATATCATAGGGCCTTCCTAAAGGGCAGGAAGCTTATCAGCTGTGCTTCTCTTCTCTGCTCAAGCAGTCCTGTTTGCCCAGAAATCAATGAACATGAAACAACTCATGTATCTTCAGTGGGCAAACATGTGTGTTTTCCTAATTCACGATGTAGAGAGCAGGATGAAAGGCCAGAGACCACTGGGGGTGGAAGAGTATTAGATTTACAAAATGGATTGCATCCAAATGTCATGGGCATGAGTTCTGGGGAGCCTAATGATTTTTGAAAAATATCTGTTAGGACTGCTGCATCATGCCAGGCTCCAGGGTAAAACCGCAAGTAGGAATTGATTCGTTGTATTTTATAAAATCCAAATGCTGCTTTCCTGTTTTTAAATACTTTAAAAAAATATATAACAGAATCTGAAATAGAACACAAGGGAAGAAATCGAGACAGCACATTTGAACCTTCTCAAGCTGCCAAGTCACGTATCTCTCCCTCTTCCCCTCCAGAGAGGCCCAGGCGTGCCCACTCTCTGTCTGCCAGGGATCTGGGACTCAGCAAGAGGTTATTCACACCATGTCCAGTCCTAAATCATGCTTTTAAAATATCCAGGAGTGGCCAAAGCTTTGGCATTATCTGTGAAAGTGAAAGTGAAGTCGCTCAGTCATGTCCAACTCTTTGCGACCCCATGGACTGTAGCCCACCAGGCTCCTCCATCCATGGGTTTTTCCAGGCGAGAATACTGGAGTGGGTTGCCATTTCCTTCTCCAGGGGATCTTCCCAACCCAGGGATCGAACCTGGGTCTCCCGCCTTGCAGGCAGACTACCATCTGAGCCACAGGGATTATGTGTATACTCATTTAAATTTACTGAACTGACAAAAAACAAGTGAGAAATAGCAAAGGGAGCCAAATGCTAAATGTCTGTGTCACTGTTCACACTTTCTGGCAAGTCTTTATTTGATGATAATTTCAGTCTCTCCCTCTGCTTCTCCCCCAGGTAACATGAGCCACAAAGATCAGGAGGAAGAAGCCTGTCCTTCCCCTGAAGCGACCTCAAAGCTGAGCAGCTGCTTAAGCCCCCAGATGCCTCCTAGACCGGCTTCCCGTGAACTTGAGACTTCTGCTCTTTAAGGTTTAGGCTTCAGTGGGAATGTTCTTGATGAGCACAAATGACAAGGCCAAGACAGAGGCTGTGCAAAAGAATGGGGTTTAGAAATGAAGGGACTTCAAAGTACAAACACTCTGTCAAGTCCAGGAGCAGTTCCTAGAAAGAACACATGCATTTTATTGATAAAGTGCTTTACCACTGCACCAGGTGGCACGGTGGTAAAGAGTCTGCCTGCCAATGCAGAAGATGCAGGAGATGCGAATTTGATCCCTGAGTTGGGAAGATCCCCTGGAGGAGGAAATAGCAACCCACTCCAGTATTCTTGCCTGGGAAATCCCACGGAGAGACGAGACTGACGGGCTACAGTCCATGGGGTTGCAAAGAGTCATGCATGCAAATTTTTATCGATATCGTTAGGAATGTGTTCTCTCAAGCAAAGTTGAATATCTTACACTTCACTTGAATTACAATTCACAATTGTAGAAGAAGCTGTAGAGAAGCTCTACAGCAATCCTTGAAGGTAAGTGACATCTACAGAGAGCCTTCATGGTCAGGTTTTTAGAGGTGGATTTGACAAGTGATAAATAACGCACCTCTCCCTGGTCCAGGTCTCTGATTAGCAACTGAGAAACAATACAAAAATGAAAATGTAGATGGGGACCAACCTATCATCTTTATGACCAGTGCCAGATAAGCTAGAGAATATGCTTAGCTCTGAGGGACAAAGGGCTTCCTAAAACTGAACACAAGAATTATCCAGACCCATCCAGCTGTGTTGGTTACCTATGGCTGTGTAACAAGCAATACCCAAACTTTGTAGTGGTAAGCAGCATACATTTATTATCTTGAGCTTCCCCAGAGGCTCAGTGGTAAAGAATCCACCTGTAATGCAGGAGACACAAGAGATATGAGTTCAATCCCTCGGTCAAGAAGATCCCCTGGAGTAGGAAATGGCAACTCATTCAAGTATTCTTGCCTGGAGAATCCCATGGACAGAGGAGGAGACTGGGGGCTATAGTCCATGGGGTCGGAAAGAGTCAGACGCAGCTGAAGTGTCTGAACACATATACACATTTATAATCTCACAGTTTATGTGGATCAGGAACCCGGGTCCAGCACCGCTGGGTTGTTGGACTCAGCATCTCTCACAAGGCTATAATCACAGTGTCAGCTAGGGCTATGGTCCTGTAAAGGCTCAACTGGGAAAGGGTTGGCTTCCAGATGCCCTGGCTGCTGGCAGGCGTTAGTTCCTCACAGGCTATTGGACTGAGAGCCTCAGTTCCTTGCTGGCTTCTGACCAGAGACATTAGTCCCTTGCTCTGCGGTCCTCTCCACAAGGCTACGTATAACATGAGTGAGTGTGAAAGCCGCTCAGTCATCTCTGACTCTTTGCAACCCCATGGACTGTGGCCTGCCAGGCTCCTCTGTCCTTGGGATTCTCCAGGCAAGAATCCTGGAGTGGGTTGCCATTTCCTTCTCCAGGGGATCTTCCCCACCCAGGGACTGAACCCACATCTGCTGCATTGCAGATGCAGTCTTAACCGTCTGAGCCACCAGGTAAGCCCAAGATAATAAATGTTTTCTATTTAAAGCTACTAAGTTTGCAGAGTTGTTTGTTACACAGCAATTGGTAGCTAACACATCTAGACAGATCTGGCTAACTCTTGTGTTCAGTTTTAGGAAACCCTTTGTCCCTTATAACCTAAGGGATAACTTACAGCAGCCTACTTCTCTCCAGAGCAAAGGCTCCACTAGAGAGAAAGAGAAAGCCAGCAAGACAGAGGCCGTGATCTTTGTCTAACCTCATCTCAGAAATGCTATCCCTTTTCCATACTTTGTTTCTTAGAAGCACATCACTAGGTTTAACCCACCCTGAAGGGGGAGAGGTTCCAGTAGGGCATAAGTATGATGAGACAGAGATGCTAGGGGACTTTTCAGAAGCAGTCCACCTCGACAGACAAGTCAGACAGCCCTGAGGGTGGGCAGGAGGGCTCCCTCCACTGCCCCAGAAGGAAAAATACCCACTCCCTATAAGCAGCTTGCCCCCAGAGTGTACTATTCATTCTCTTTTATACCCAGCCATCCATCATGTAAATTCTGAATAAGGGAGTAGTGGAAAGAGGTGTTAAGACTTGGGTTAGGAACTTCCCTAGTGGCCCAGTGGTTAAGAATCCGCCTTGCAAAATGTAGAGCATGCAGGTTTGATCCCTGGTTGGGGCACTAAGATCCCACATGCTGCAGAGCAACTAAGCCTGCACATGACAACCACTGAGTCTGTGAACCACAGAGACCCAATGCAGCCAATAAATAAATACTTAAACAAAGGTGGGGGGTCACAATCCTTTTTCAACATTCTTTCTGCCACCTAATGCCCCCACTTTAACACACACATACACAAAAAAAGACTTGGGCTAATAAGAGGGCTCAAACTATCAAACAATTGCACTCATCTCACACACTAAAGTAATGCTCAAAATTCTCCAAGTCAGACTTCAGCAATATGTGAACCGTGAACTTCCAGATGTTCAAGCTAGTTTTAGAAAAGGCAGAGGAACCAGAGATCAAATTGCCAACATCCGCTAGATCATCAAAAAAGCAAGAGAGTTCCAGAAAAACATCTATTTACGCTTTATTGACTATGCCAATGCCTTTGACTGTGTGGATCACAATAAACTGTGGAAAATTCTGAAGGAGATGGGAATACCAAACCACCTGACCTGCCTCTTGAGAAACCTGTATGCGGGTCAAGAAGCAACAGTTAGAACTGGACATGGAACAACAGACTGGTTCCAAATCGGAAAAGAAGTATGTCAAGGCTGTATATTGTTACCCTGCTTATTTAACTTATATGCAGAGTACATCATGAGAAACGCTGGGCTGGAGGAAGCACAAGCTGGAATCAAGACTGCCAGGAGAAATATCAATAACCTCAGATGTGAAGATGACACCACCCTTATGGCAAAAAGTGAAGAGGAACTAAAGAGCCTCTTGATGAAAGTGAAAGAGGAAAGTGAAAAAGTTGGCTTAAAGCTCAACATTCAAAAAACTAAGATCATGGCATCTGGCCCCATCACTTCATGGCAAATAGATGGGGAACAGTGGAAACAGTGGTTGACTTTATTTTTGGGGGCTCCAAAATCACTGCAGGTGGTGATTGCAACCATGAAATTAAAATATGCTTACTCCTTGGAAGGAAACTTATGACCAACCTAGACAGCATATTAAAAAGTAGAGACATTACTTTGTCAACAAAGGTCCATCTAGTCAAGGCTATGGTTTTTCCAGTGGTCATGTATGGATGTGAGAGTTGGACTATAAAGAAAGCTGAGTGCAGAAGAATTGATGCTTTTGAACTGTGGTGCTGGAGAAGACTCTTAAGAGTTCCTTGGACTGCAAGGAGATCCAACCAGTGCATCTTAAAGGAGATCAGTCCTGGGTGTTCTTTGTAAGGACTGATGTTGAAGCTGAAACTCCAATACTTTGGCCACCTGATGTGAACAGCTGATTCATTAGAAAAGACCCTGATCCTGGGAAAGAGTGAGGGCAGGAGGAGAAGGGGACGACAGCGGATGAGATGGTTGGATGGCATCACCAACTCGATGGACATGAGTTTGGGTGAACTCTGGGAGTTGGTGATGGACAGGGAGGCCTGGCGTGCTGCGGTTCATGGGGTTGCAAAGATTCCAACATGACTGAGCGACTGAACTGAATCATAGGGCAGGCTTCCCAGTGGTAAAGAACCAGTCCGCCAATGCAGGAGACGCATGAGGCTCGGGTCCAATCTCTGGGTCGGGAGGATCCCCTGGAGGAGGGCACTGCTACCCGCTCCAGTGTTCTTTCTTGGGAAACCCCATGGACAGAGGACCCTGGAGGGTAACTGTCCATGGAGTCACAAGGAGTCAGACGGGACTGAAGGAACTTAGCACCCATGCAATCATAGAGAGAGGAGAACGGGGACATGGCCTGGGGCGGGGGGGAACCTTCCAAATGGCAAGAAACTTCAGGAGTAAAAGCAGCAGCTCCCAACACTCACAATACCCTGTTTATATTATGATGTCCATTTTACATACAAAGAAACTGAATCTTAAAGAGACTGAGTAACCCAAGGTCACATAGATACCGATATGATGGAGCCAGAATCTATAAATACGCAATCCCTGAAAAAAAGTGCCTAACTCTGTGTTATAATTATACATCCCCATATTCAGAATCTGCTTGGAAGTAACTATTTGATGAAACTATTTATACTTGCCAGTGAAAATATCTCACTTCAGGAATGAAACGCAATTGTTCTTTCCGTGTCCTGAAATGTCTCCTGAATCTGAAGTTTTATGACAGTGATGAAACAGTAACTCTGCCAGAAAATAAAATACGCACTGGCTCAGGAGCCAGCAGTCCCTGGCGTCAGCCACCGGCTGCCCAGGAAGGCAAAACACCTCCGGACCGTGCGCTGGCACGTCCAGCCCAAGACTCGCCAAGAGCTTGCAGCCCAGACAAAGGTGGTGACATGCAAAAGGTTTGTCCAGAGTGCATGTGGGGGATGTGTCACTCCTGATAACATAGCAGGTCGCAAGAGCTCTGCTTTGAACTTGAAACAAGAGATGGCTTTCATCAGCTCCCCTGTCTCCCCTGCTCTTTTGTTCTTTGATACAGGCTATACATCAAAGATGGCGACACTTGGCTTCCTGCTGCCTTTGAAGTAGTGGGTCTGACAATACCTATTTCTAGCCTTACAGGCAGCACAGAAATGTAATCCATGCAGACCTTTTTCTCTGCAAGATTTTACATCCTAAGGAAAGAGACTCAAAAACTTTTTTTTTTTATTTTTATTGGAATATACTTGTTTTATAATATTGTGTTAGTTTCTGCTGTACAGCAAAGCGAATCAGCCACACGGATACATACGTTCCCTCTTTTCTTGGATTTCCTTCCCGTTTAGGTCACCACGGAGTATGGAGTAGAGTTCCCAGAGCTAGAGGGTAGGCTCTCAATAGTTATCCATTTTATACATAGCATCAGTAATGTATACATGCCAGTCCCAGCCTCTCAACTCATTCCCTCCCCCCACCCTTTCCCTCTTGGTATCCACATGTCTGTGTCTCTGTTTCTGCTTTGCAAATAAGATCATGATATTCACAAAAAAAGCATTTTTTAATCCAAGTATGGTCGTGTGTGTAATCCCATATTTCATCCCATTTATTCAATGGATACTTGAGTAGTCACTGTATGCCCGGTGCTGTGACGTGTGCTGAGAGTAGGACATAAATAAAACACGGTCCAATGTTGGGGGGAAACTGATGGGTTCCCAAAAACAATGCAACAAGTGCTATCATAAAGTGATGTCTCAGGTCCTACGGGGTCTCCTAGGAGGGACTGTACCCATGAAGGGGGTTCCCAGAGCCAGAAGTCTCAGAGGCGTGGGCATACCTGTGCATCTGTCTCCGGGACCCAGCTCATTGAGCTGCACTTCCCTTGCCCAGAAGGAAAGAGGACTGTAAGCGTAAGGGCTGGGATGTGGGAGCGGACCAGACGGGGGTCCACGGGGCAGGATAAAGGTGTTCGTGTGAATAATGTTCCCAGAGAGACAGGGCAATGGATAACTGTCAACAACGTGCCTGTACACCCAAGTCCTCTGAGATTCTCCGTACTCCAAAGATTCCATCTGCACAAGAACCTAGACTCTAGCTGCATCCTAATCAGTATCTCCCTCTGCCAAATATCCCATGGAAACTTATCTCTCCCTTGAGATCAAAGGCTGCTTCCTGGCAATACCCAGATTTTTCTAGAATAGGGTCTATGCAAGATGGAGGCTTTCCTGGGGTTCAGTTTGCCCCCTGCTCATTATTTGCTCCTTGACTAACCCAAACGGTACAAGCGAGCAGTGTTCGTGTTCGTACACAGCCCGTGTCTTCATTTACTTGGATGTAGCAGAATCCCTCTTGGGTAACAGTGACTCTTTCTCAGCTAAGCCTCCACAGCAGTCTCCATTTGAACATGCCGTCACACACGAAGCACCCAGCAGATAGCTTTCCCTGGGGCATACCTTCAGGTCCCAGCACCAGCGAAACCAGTGATGCAATCAGCCTCTCTGCCACAGAACTTGAACTTGAACTTGAACACATATGCTCTATCTTCATCTTACAGTTTGCTCTCTGCTATGAGTCACTGACGTTTTGCATGAAGTTCCCTACCCACTCCCCCACCCCCAGTTTTCTCACACAGAGACATTTTTCCCTGTCCAACCTTTTAGTAACCTGCTTACTGTTGTTCCCAAGCCACTATTTACCCTTCCGCATCCCCACACACTCTCCACCCAACTCCCCGGCAGGGGCCAGGCTATTACTGATCCGTGTCCTCCTTCCCACTCGTCTGACAGCAGCCTCTGTCCACACATGGCTGTCCTCTCATTTCTTGGTTCTTTTGGGGGAAGAAGTGAGCCATCATCACACTTCCTTGATGGAGACGGTAGCACTAGATGCTGTAGAAGTCTTCCTGTTGCTGAACTACAATAGGAATGATCATTTCTAAAATCCAAGATTCCTAATATCTATGTCAGGAATTCAAAATGAAACTGAACAACCCACATCCTTGTTTCACAGACTTCCCTATTCACCTAGGGAGCACAAAACAGGCTGTGTCCTGCTGAAGAAGACTCCTGAGTTTGTAAAAACAACCTGCTTGAGTTTACTGAGGATAATTCTGACTCACTGCATGTATTTATAAATATCTGCACAGCTCTAATCATCAACAACATGAGTGCACCATGGAAATCTTTTCATCTTCACCTTTTACCGTTTTTTACATTTTTACATTGTCGCCACAGCCTGTCTGCTTTTGACCATAATCAGAAATGTATTAATAGCAAGGTGATTTTTTTTTATTTTTATATTTACAATTTGCAATCATATTTACAGCTGTGGAAAGCTCATTTGTTAGAATCATGTACCCTGAGTCCCTGATCATAATGAATGTTTATAAATTGATCATATATCTACCTAAGTTAGACAGGCAATGAGGAATTTTGACACGGCCTGTGAAATAATCTTGGTCAAAACCACACCACTGTTTTCATCTGCTCTAAGATGTTGCCTGAAGAGCTCACTGAAATGACGTCTCATCACCACGTAGAAAAAAGCCTCATATCTTCAGCGCAGCAGCACTTCATCCTTTCTAGGTGTAATAATATCCACGTTAGCGTTAAGTACAGACATTAGTGCTTGTTGAGACTTCCCTGGTGGTCCAGTGGTTAAGATTCCATGATTTCACTGCAGCAGGTATAGGTTCAATCCCTGGTTGGGGAAATAAGATCTCACATGCCAGGCAGTGGATCTTAAAAAATGAAAAAAAGTATAGTCCCTGCTCATGAGAGTAGCCAATGTTTCAATTAGACATCGTTGTGTAACACACCATATCCCAAAATACAATGACCCAAACAACAATCATTCATACAGTTCATTGTCTTGGTCCATTCAGGATGCTCTAACAAAATTCCACAGATTAGGCAGCTTATAAACAGTAAGCATTTATTTTTCACAGTTTAGGATCTTGGAAAGTCCAAGACTTCAGTGCTGGCAGATGTGCTATTTGCTAAGGATCTGGTTGCCTGGTTCATAGATGGCTATCTTTTCACTGTAACCTCACATGGCAGGAGGGCCAAGGGATCTCTCTGCAGCCTCCTTGATAAGAGCACTAATTCCATTCTTAAGGGTTTCTCCCCCATGCTCTGTTCACATCCCAAAGACCCCACCTCCTAAGGCCATCACACTGGGGTTAGGACTTAACATATGACTCTGGGGTGGGTGGACATTGACATCAGACCACAGCACTCATGAGTCTCCAGGACAGCAACCTAAACTAGGATAAGCTGAATGTTTTCACTCTGGGCTGAGCCTCCTTGGGAACCTGGGGTCAACTACGGGTTGGTTATATGGCTCTGCTTCTAGAAGTTGGCTTCTAGAAGCTGTCAGCAGGGGCTCCGCAGCTCTGCTCCAGGTGGCCTCCCATTCTCCAGCAAGCTTGTCCAGGCATGGTGTCATGAGCTTGGCAAGCTTGCAGAGACGAGAAGCGCACAAGTCTTTTGAGGCTCAGTTTTATATTGCTTTGTAATAATTACCATGAACTGAGCACCTTAACACAATCATTTGTTACCTCATGGTTCTATAAATCAGAAGTTCAGCACAGCATGACTGTTAGCTCTGGGCATCACAAGGCTGAAAACTAACCAGGAGACTCTAGGGGGGAAAAGTCTGCTTCCAAACTCATCCTTGACATTGGTAGAACTCAGACCCTGATGGTTGTCGGACTGCGGTGTCTGTGTCCCTGAAGGCCATCAGGCAGAGTTTGCTCTCAACAAGCAGAAGCTACTCACACTCCTTACCACAAGGTTCACTCTGGCCAGCAAGGGCATCCAAATCCTTCTCGTGCCTGAGATCTCCTACCTCCTCTGTCTCTGACCTCTAGACCAGATTTGGGGTGCTACTGTGATTATTAGATCAGGGCCACCTGGATAATATCCCTCTTGAGGACAACTGTTTTTGGAAAGTCAATTGTATCTGCAAAATTTCTCTGCTATAACATACTCACACTCACTGGTGCCCAAAGCAGTCAAGGCAAGGGGATCACACCAGGGTGACGGTCACTGCAGGTCACCTGGCAATCCTGCCCCGAGGCAGAGGCTTAGACTCCACCGGCTCATCCTCACGTCTACCACATTCTAAAGATCAAGGCAGGTCAACCCAAACATGGACAGTGGGGAAACAGATGCTACTTTTTGATGGAAAGAACTGCAACCTCACATTGCAAGGAGGCAAAGGCACAAGAAGAGGTGAAAGGCTGAGATCATCTCTTGCAAGCTGTCTCAGACAGCATATATGAAACTTGCTTAAAGAGTCCAGCAGCAAGCAACACCTCAATCAGTCTTGCTGCCACAATGAGGTGGCCCGGGAAGCAGATTCATTTCCGACTTTGAGGAAGAGAATATGGACAGACAGGAAGTAAATGTGAGGCCTGCCCTGCCTGTAGAAGGAGATCAGCCATATTTATTTTCCAGCAACTCCACTCCACAAAGACCAATCCATCTTTGCCTCTTGTTCTCTCATCAGCGCAATAAAACACCAGGAGGCTTTCACACCTCACTTCAGGGGGCACCCAGGGGGGGAACTTGCTGTTCCCAAATCGGAAACCTGAGTATGCTAATATCCTTTCTAGAAATGCTGCTGACTGTGTTTGCTCCCAGTGAAAAAGGATGAGGGAGGCAGGTGCAGAGGAAATAAAAGCCACAACCAGTCCAGATGGGAAAGCCAAACCTGGCAGATAGATTTTCTTTCACTTACTGATGTTTCAAGATTCACAAAGCTTTAAATCTTATCTTCATAAAAAAAAAAAAAATCCTCTAAATGTTCATCTCCCTTCCATATGCAAAACTGAGGAGTTGAGAATGTTTCAAAGAAGCTATCCGTAAACTCAGAAGTAGAAAGAGACAAGAGTCCCAACTAATACAAAACTAAGACAAAACAAAGTGTTTAGGAGGGAAAAAAGATTTTCTGTCCTCAGTGGAGTTATATCTATTCATTATTAAATGTTTCTGGGCTTTAGGGGCAGGGCCAGAGAAAACAAGATTTATTTGAAATCAACCTCTTTTTAATTTCTTTTTTTTTTTTTTGAGAGTGTTGAAATCATGGCCTACTTGCATTTAAATGGGTTTTCAGAATTTAATTTAATTTAATTCAGAATTTAATTAATTCGGAGAATGTTAAGGAAAAAAAGATGAGCTACTGTGTGATTCCTAGGCTACCTTGGAAATCTGCACCAACTTTAGAATAAAAGCTTATAGGGAACATATTTTTATTTTAAGAATTTTCACCAGTTGTTGAGAATTGTGTCTTTCTGTACATACATCACTTTACAACTCTTACAACTCAGCTCAGTGGAGAAATGTCCCAGGTTCTGCATCACTTCTAAAGCCAGGTCTGCCAAAACACTCTGAAATCTCCATTGTGGACTGGAGTCTAGCCAGTAATAGACACCCAGCATCCAAGAAGAGTCAAAGGGAAGTTCAAAGGAAAGAATCATTTTCAGGGAGAAACAGTTAAGAGCAGGCTGGAGAAACATGGATGGCCCTGGAGATTGTCATACTGAGTGAAGTAAGTCAGCAGAGAAGCAGAAACACAGTATGACATCCCTTACATGCGGAATCTAAAAAGTCATAACACAGATTAACTTATTTACAAAACAGTCACGGATTCACAGACTTAGAAAATAACATGCCTGCTGGGGGAGGGGCTCAGGGGGACGATAGAGGGATGGCATAGTTAGGGAGTTTGGGAGGAACAGGTACACACTTGTGTTTTAAGTGGATAACCAACAAGAACCTACTGAATACAAGGAACTCTGCTCAATGCTATGTGGCAGCTTTGATGAAAGGGGAGTTTGGGGGAGAATGGATACATGTATATGTATTGCTGAGTCCCTTCACTGTCCACTTGAAACTATCACAACTTTGTTAATCAGCTGGGTCTGGAAGATCCCCTGGAGAAGGAAATGGCAACCCACTCCAGTATTCTCGCCTAGAGAATCCCATGGACAGAGGAGCCTGGCAGGCTACAGTCCATGGGGTCTCAAAGAGTCAGACACGACTTAGCAACTAAACCAGCACCATCCCAATAAAAAATAAAATTTTCAATTTTAAAGAAAAGAGAAAGAGCAGGCTGGAGAAAGACACAGAAAAGTGAACTGCACTGCATTTTCATTTATCTGGAGACAGCATTAATACAGGGTTTGCAGATTGCTTTGTAGCTTCTTCAGATCATTGTTATTTATGAGTGGAGACCTCAGACTAGCAATGATTTGCCAGCAAATTGGGGCCCCTTTCTACACATGAATCCATTTTGTCACCTTTCATTTATGTGTGTGTTCAATTTTCTCAAAAACCTATTAACTTAGCTGGTGGTCTGTATTATTTCCACATTTAAGCAATAAAGCAGTGTTTCTTTTTAAAAATTTGACTTCTTTTTTGGTGAGATTTGTTGCCAGGTCGCCCAAAATAGACAGCTGAAGTCTATTAAGTATGTTGATCACTATTATCTGGAAAAGGTGTTGGCAAATCTTTTAGTGGGGAGCTGTGTTCCTCAATGGCTCAGTGGGTAAAGAATCCGCCTGAGATACAGGAGGTGTGGCTTCAGTCCCTGGGTGGGGAAGATCCCCTGGAGAACGGAACGGCAACCCACTCTAGGGTTCGTGCCTGGAGAATCCCAAGGACAGAGGAGCCTGGCGGGCTACAGAGCATGGGGTCACAAACACAACTGATCACAGACATGACTGATCACAGTAAGCAAGCGAAGCAAGTGTTACTGACATAATTTCCTGACAGTGCAAGGGTGAGACAAAATAGGGAAGGAAGGGGAAACTGGTGGCTGACATAAGCCTAGGGAAGACCCCCCTCTCACTCATCCTATTTCACATCCGCCAGAAAGATGAGCAGTGTTCCATGTCATATATGAAAGTCCTTAAGGCAGTAAGTCCTAAGAGTTTTCACCACACAGAAAAAATTGTTCTATTTCTTTAATTTTGTATCTGTATGGGATGATGGATGTTCACTAAACTTATGGTGATCATCGGTTTATGATGTATGTGAGTCAAATCACTTTGCTGGACATCTTAAACTGATAAAGCACTGTTTGTCAATCATAGCTCAATAAATCTGAAAGAAAAAAAAAGCTGGGTGCCAGCTGGTGCAGTTAAATCTGTCCATCTCTGACATTGGGTCTGCCTTCAAGAAACCTTTCTGTGTCAGACGAAGCAGTTACATGGAGACACCAGGAGTCTGGGCTACTCGCCCCAAGTTGCTGCCTTGTCCCCAAAACAGGAGGGTCCAGGACCTAGGCAGATCATTCAGCGATAACCCTGATCCCCAACATTCAGCAGTAATAGCATTTCCTACCCTGCTGTGGATGTTTGGTCATTAAGTCGTGTCCAACTCTTTGTGACCTCATGGACTGCAGTCCCCGCCAGCCTCCTCTGTCCTTGGGATTTCCCAGGCAAAAATACTGGAGTGGGCTCCCATTTCCTCCTCCAGGAGATCTTCCCGACTCAGGGATCAACCCCATGTCTCCTGCATTGGCAGGCGGATTCTTCACCACTGAGCCACCTGGGAAACACTTCTTACCCCATAACAGTACACAAGCTGACTCTCACATTTAAGTGGCATAGAAGCCCCCAACAGCAGAAGCACTGTTGGGGGGATGGCGCACCTGGGTTTACCCTGGGGACAAAACATACAAGATTGGTGCCCTCGAGGATCTTGGATCTTAGTAATTTTAACGTATCTTGCTTTCTATTCATTTTTCTTTATAACAATATCAGAAAATAACTGTTTTGCTGATATATGACCTTTTTGAGGACATCAGCTACATTCTGAAATATGCCACATTAGGTTGTAAACCATGATTAAAAACTAAGATCTCTTTTTCCTGAAGCTAATGTGTACTTAAAGTAAGAGCCCCCCCCCCCAAAAAAAAGCTTAAATTAGATATTCACAGATACTCTTTGGAGAAATTAGGAAGAGGAGCAAGGTAAGTTGACATATGTGTTTTGTTACTCCATTTTAAAGACCTAAGAAGCTTCCTCCCACTTAATTATCCATTGCTAAACCACAGCGTTTTCCTGTTTGGCGTGAATGAAGAAAACAGGTCTTTCTCTTTTTCATTTTTCCCGCTGGGAATAGCTAATGGTTCACTCAGTTATTACAGGAAGGATCCGCGAGGACATTTCAAGTACAACTAATTAAAGAAGTGTTTCCTGAAATTGGTATATTTGTATTTAGCTACATTAGAAATAACTAAATATAAAATGCTACATACAGGAATAAACAGAATTACTCAGAATGGGGGGGGGGAGGTAGGGGGAAGAAGTTTGAGCAAATGTTAAGAAGGTTTTAACAAAACCTTAAGAGTTAAGTTGTCTTCTCCATAGCATTCTTTTTTAAACCTTGCCAGTTGATAGAAAACAAAGACTTCAATATGAAAAACAATTTTATGCCCCAAAAAATTGACCTGTCACACTCTGGAACTGTGCACGGTCTAAGGAGAATGTTCTGCAATGATGGAAATGTTCTTTATCTGTGATGTCATAATAAGGTGACCAACAGCCACATGCTGAAATTCAATAAAAGTAACTAGAGTTCAATAGAATTAACAACTGAGGTCCTGAGTCGCAGTGGCCCCATTTCAAGTGCTTAATAGAAACTTGGGCTAGTGGCCGCCATATTGAACAGCAGAGTCCAAGGACCGAAGAGGTTTAGGCATGCACTGAATACACATATTCAAAGCTTGCCAAATCAGGGTGGAGATGGGAAATGTTTCCAAGAAACTTCTGTGGAGCATGAAGGAGAAAGGTCTACTTTGTATCACATGGAGGGTTTTTTTCTCTTTCCATCAAGTTTCAGCCAATAATTAAAACAAGTTTAGCAGAACTTTTGATCCCAACGCCTTGAACAAATTCTCATGTCTCCCCCTGGAGAGTTTCCTTGATACAGTTTTATACAGCCTGTCTATAGAAAGCACACGCTCTAAGCACCCAATGTATGTTTTTCATGTGGATTCACGTCTCTGGTCCTTTGAGTATACTTACCATGGAAATTCCCCCACTTAAAGCCTATCTGTATCTCAGTAACCACACTTACCACGGCTGTTCCATGAAGCAGGTTTCTCTATGTAGTCTGGTCTATTTCTGCAGTTCAGCCCATGTAATAAGATTTCCAAACTGGCAAGAAAGATAAAAATAAACAAAGCTCTTTATTGTACAGGTAAGCCTCTGGAATGTCTTTACTTTCCTATGAGAGCTGACACAAAGCAGGAATTCAAGTGAGTCCAGGTCAAGATGTGAAGGCCAACCACAGATCCTTGCCCACTCTTCAGCCCATGAGTACCATAGTCCACACATGGATGATGGAGATGACTCATAAATTAATCCATACAAAGTGTATCAAATGTGGTGTGAGTGGATTTTATGCGACAGAAGAGATATCCTTGGCCAGCTTCGGCTTCACACTCAAGGTCATCACTTCTATAATGCTCTTATAAACTTAGAATTAAAATGAGGCCAGAAGCTATCAAAAACATCCCTGCATATATACCTGCCCCGAAAAAGTTCCTGGAAATGATTTGCTTTACTCTGCTGGGGTCTGCTGCAGCCTGGGCATATGGCAAACAGCCTAGCAGCCCAATCTCCTTCAAGGGAATCCCTTCAAGAAGGAGAATAGTCTGGGGCCAACCAGGGGTCAGGTCTGCCTTAAGGTAGCCTTGAGGAGATCATGCTTGCTGATTCCCACAGACTCACCATTATTGACATCTGGATCATCCTCTACCAGAATTTAGACATTGGCTTTGAGTGAACGGTGTGTGGATTCAGCATCTATGGAAACTGACTGTTGATGAAGTGAAAGTGAAAGTCACTCAGTCATGTCTGACTCTTTGCAATCTATGGACTACACAGTCCATGGAATTCTCCAGGCCAGAATTCTGGAGTGGGTAGCCTTTCCCTTCTCCAGGGGATCTTCCCAACCCAAGGATGGAACCCAAGTCTCCCACATTGCAGGTGGATTCTTTATCAGCTGAGCTACCAGGGAAGCCCAAGAATACTGGAGTGGGTAGCCTTTCCCTTCTCCAGCGGATCTTCCCCACCCAGGAATAGAACCCGGGGTCTCCTGCCTTGCAGGCAGATTCTTTACCAACTGAGCTATGAAGGACTGTTAATAAGCATACTAATAAACACATCACCTTTTTGAAAATTGCTTAATGCATTTTGTTACATTCAGGATGCTCTTCATAAACACATGTTTATGTGACCTCCTCATATAATTACCAATGTAAATAACTACCGAAGCTGATGGTCTGCCTACAAGGCACATGCATTACCTCAGGGGACATGAATAGCATTTGCTCCATCACCTTCATCCTAACTGGGCCAGGTTCAAAACAAGCATGGTCTCAAATCCAAACCCTTATTCCTAAGTTTGAACCCAGGCCACATGGACCTTATGGGAAGAAATCAGAATGAAACATGCCCAGGCTGACACTGTGACTGAATATGTCTCTAATGTCAAGCTCAACATTTCACCTCAGGAAAAAAAAAATTATACAGGTCATGCTTGAAATACATGTGAATCATAGCAGCCTTTAAGTGAGGAAAATAAAAAAGGAGGGAGGGTAAAATGTCCACAAGAATTCAAACAATACAGGGAGGCCTCCTCAGTGGATCTGCAAGCCCACGTTTAGAGCAGATGCTAGCAAGCTACCTAGAGCCAAATCTGCCTGCCTGCCTTTATAAATAAAGTTTTATTGGGACAGGGCCACACCAGTTGGTAGACATACTGCCTGTGGCTGCCTTTGGATACAAGGCAGCGTTGTGGTGGAGGCCGTGTGGCCCAAAAAACTGGAAATGTTTACTGCCTGAACCTGAAGAGAATAAGTCTGCTGACCTGGTGTTTAGAGTTTTAGAGATTTTGCTGAGAACAGGCATCCCTAGAGTTCCCAAAGCACTCGTTTTTTCTGGTTAAAAATGAATGGGGGGAACTGAAGCACGTCTGCAAGTCTGTTACAGAGCGGCACGTGTGCGTCAGCCTAAGAGGCAGCTCGTCTCACAGCTCTGGTGCCCCAGGTTCTGAGAATAATTATTTCTTTGTTAACATGGGGTTAACTTATCTTTAGGAACTTGAAAGAAGGTTGGGCACATCTCTGAAGTTTAATTTCAAAGTAGGTTGAAATCTAACCTTGGGATTCTCCGAGTGGGGAGCTAGCATAACAACGTATTTGCCTGGAGGCTTTTCAAGGCGATGTTGCTGACTGGTACGTTGCCATTGCAGGCCGTGGAAGTGAACTTGAAAAACAGGCATAATTGCCTGTCCAAGTTTTCACCATAAATAATCATTTTTTAAAAGGTTCCAGTAACTTACCCACTAGGAGAAAAAAAAGAAAAAGAAAGTGGGACAATGACGCTGTGACTTTGCTCCAAGATCATCATGTGTAATGTCATGCTGCCATCTGCAGGACTTTATTTCAATATTTTCACCCAAACGGGAATTTTAATGAGTTCTATAGATACGTGGCCATGCTCTTGAGGGAGAAACGTTTTGCCTGCAACAGCAGTGAAAGAAAGGTTTTAACCGACTTTCTCTCTTTAGTCACAATCCCCAGTCCCTCCCCACCCACAAGCCACCATTTCTGAGGGTTTCAATTTCCGATGAAGCTTCTCTACTCATGGTGATGTTCAATATGAAAGTGAATCAACGTGCTGTACCGAGTCGGGGGCGGGCTCTGAAACTGTTCAGAAATGCTGCGACGCGGGGCCTCCTCACACTCATCAAATGCCAAGTGGGCAGCAGCGCTGGGATGTGGCAACAGCAGGCGTGAGACCCAAACTCCAGGAAAGCCCAGGTTTTAAAACTTTGGTAAATTTGGGGGTTAAGAAATCCATGCCGAGGGTTAGCTTTGGTAGTACATCTGCTAAAATTAGACTGATAAGGAAATGATTAGCATGGCTCCTGAGCAAGAATGAGGCACAAATTCCAGAAGTATTCTATTATTTACAAATATTCTAAGGGGATGAATTCCTGCTAGGGCTGCTGTAAGAACATACCACAGACTAGAATCCCAGGGACAGGGGAGCCTGGTGGGCTGCCGTCTATGGGGTTGCACAGAGTCGGACACGACTGAAGTGACTTAGCAGTAGCAGCAGAGCCTCATAAACCATAGAAAATCATTGTCCCACAGTCCTGGAGGCTGGAACCCCAAGATCAGAATGTCAGCAGGCTTGGTTTTCTCTGAGGCCTCTCCCCTTAGCTTGCGGACGGCTGCCTTCTCCACGTCTCCACACGGTCTCTGCCCTGTCTGTCTGCATCTTAATGTCTCCTGATAAGAAAACCAAGGACTAGATTAGGGCCACCTTGATGATCTCATTTAACCTTAGTTAATCCCCTGGAGAAGGAAATGGCATCCCACTCTGGTATTCTTGCCTGGAAAATCCTATGGACAGAGAAGCCTGGCTGGTTATAGTCCATGGGGTTGCAAAAAGTCAGACATGACTGAGCAACTAACATAACATAAATAACCTGTTGAAAGAATCCACTCCAGTACTCTTGCCTGGAGAATCCCATGGACAGAGGAGCCTGGCGGGATACAGTCCATGGGGTTGCAAAGAGTCAGACAGGCCTGAAGCGACTGAGCACTCTGTCACCTCTTGAGAGAGCTCTCTCCAAATACAGTTACATTCTGAGTTACTGCAGGCAAGGACTTCAACATCTATATGGAAAGAGAGGATACAATTCAGTTCATAACAGGAAATACGTTAAGTAAAATACTTGCTTCTAATGTCTGGATCTAAAATGAATAGACTACAATAAGTAACAAGGCATTAGGATGCTTGGAAGGAAGAAAGGGAGGGAAGGAACAAGATGAGGAAGCAAGTAAGGAAGGAGGGAAGAAAGAGAGAAGCTTGAAGAATGGCCAGAGTCTAAGCTGGTCCAAATAAGATGTCTTACTTAAGGAATTGGCCCCACCTCCTAGGGGGAAGAAGAAGTCTAAAACAAGAGGAGATGGGGAAAACTGAATGACCGCAGGCATTAAGGCCACTCATCTGTGCCTGTTACGTGTGCCCTGTCGAGCCCAATAGCGTCTTGAAGCTGTAATGTCACTACGGTATAGTCATTAACTCATGTCAGACCCTGTGGATTGTAGCCCTCCAGGCTCCTCCGTCCATGGGATTTTTCAGGCAAGAGTACTGGAATGGGTTGCCATTTCCTTCTCCAGGGGATCTTCCCGACCCACAAATCGAACCCAGGTCTCCTGCATTGAAAGTGGATTCCTGCATTGCAGGCAGATTCTTTACCAACTAAGCTACAAGAGAAGCCCCCAATGTCACTATGCCTACCAAATATTCTGTCACTCTGAAGCTGTCCGAGAAACGGGGACTTAGCAGATCCCACTTTTCAAAAACTGCCCCAGAAGTGTGCCTTTAACTTTGCCCGGGGAATTTAAATCCAAATCCAGCAATGCAAAAAGTATGGATTTGCTATTCTCGAAAGGTGTTAATGGCTCCTTGCTGAACACTGTGGTCTGCAGTGTCTCTTGAAGATAGGAGGTTTTGCTCTTTCCTGCCCGGATATCGTGATCTGGGGATGCCTAGCAGACAGCTCACCCTGTCATCGATCTACCAACGCACCAGCAGGGTGTTTCACGGTAGCACCCTAGGCACGGTCTGTTGTACCTGTCCCCTGATGGCTCACATCGCTTCATTAACGGAGCAGCAGCCCCGTGTCTTTACAATCTCTGCTATGTGTGAGGCTCCGACCACGTTGTTTCCATGTATTATCTTGTTTGATAATCACCACTGCAAACTCTCAACCACCAAATGTATTTACAGAGAGTTATTTCATACACAGTTGGCTTTGAATGTGTAAACCATATGAACTACATGTTGCAACCGTTTTGTTTTATCCTATTAGGAAAAAGCCATAGATGCAAATCAGGAAGAGTAAATACCAACTGAACAAGTTCTATGTTGTTTTGCTTTGCAATCAGCAGCAGTTGGTATATTCTGGCTGGGAGGGTTTCGTGTCAATTCACATGCTGCTTAGTTGTTTTGGTTTTCTTTTTCCTACTGACAATTTTGAATCAAAATGCCTAGTCACAGACAATACCACCTTTAGGCTCTCATCTAATAATCCCAGATAATAACTGAAGTATATCTAAAGCAGTCACTATTAGCAACAACAAGAAAAAAAAAAGTATTTGTCATTCACGGAAAAAGCGCAAATAAAGAATAAACTGCTCCATAGAGGAGTAGTAGTTTAGCTGCTCAGTCATGTCTGACTCTTGCGACCCCACCGACTGTAGCCCGCCAGGTTCCTCTGTCCATGGAATTCTCCAGGCGAGAATACTGGAGTGGGTTGCCATTTCTTTCTCCAGGGGATCTTCCCAATCCAGGAATCGAACCCCAGCCTCCTGCATTGCAGGCAGAATTGCTGCTTATAAGCAAGTTCCAATCACTGATAAAAATGGGAAACACGTGTAGTTGCAGGCGTCTGTTTAGCCTGCGCGATGGAACCATAGAGTGTAAACATTTGGTGGGGTAATACTGCCCTCTGGTGGTAGATACGAAGTACTTCACATTTAATTTCAGAGAGTTGCTCTGAACCCTTGACACTATTCCTGGCCTCTTTTTATCCATTTTATTGCTAACCCGATCCCCAGCAGATACTGAGAATCCATTCTGTACACATAGACATTTTGGAATCTACATGTTATTTAAACTTGAGGGATGCTGACGTTCCAGGGACTCAGACCTTGGACCCAGACAGGAGAGGACTGCCCTGGCCCCACCATTTAGATGGTTTAGCTCTGGCCTTCCCGGGCTGTGCTCCTCCCTGCAGATCACGGTGTCCCGGGGCGCGCCCACACCCACGCCCTTTTCTTCCTGTTACCTGCCCCAGTCTCACCTCCACCACCGTCCTGTTAATACACAGGTGCTCTCATTTTGCCTGAGGTTTTGATGAATAATAGCAAGCTCCCTGTTCCAGGATATCATTTGCATTTAGAGAAGCTTCCTGCAGTACTATGACACATCCCTTCCCAGCAGTAATAATGAAAGAGAATTTTAAGATACGAGAAGAGACCCACGAGATAACCTTTTTCACCCCTTAAAATCACATAGGGTGTCTGCAAGAACCCTGGTGAGGTGGTAGTCGCTTAGTCCTGTCTGACTCTTTGTGACCCCATGGACTGTAGCCCACCAGGCTCCTCTGTCCATGGAATTCTCCAAGCAAGAAAAGTGGAGTGGGCTAACATTCCCTTCTCCAGGGGATCTTCCCGACCCAGGGATCGAATTCGAGTCCCCTGCGTTGCAAACAGAGATTCTTTAGAGATTTCTTTTTTCCAGGGTCCTTGGAAAAAGCCAGGACCCTGGAGCTTTTTCCCAAACCTCAGTCCTCTGGTGCCACCTTCAGGAAATTTGCCGTAACTGCATGTTCTGCCGCTGCTGTTTACTTCATCAACACTTAACTCCGTAAAGTTTCTGTCATACAAGGTGAGTAAGTTCTAGATGTTCGCAGGACAACGAGGTGCCTATAGTTAACCCTGCTGTGTCGTGCACCTCAATAAACGTTAAGAGGGTAGACCTCATGTTGGGGGTTCTTATTATAATTAAAGAAAAGCTATTTGAAATAGAGAGGCAGGGAGAGAGGGAAGGGGGAAGGGAGGGAAGTAGGGATGCATCTGAACGTTGTATCAGAGTCGGCTGAGAAAAGAGCGGCTGGCATCTGTTTTTATGGTATTTCACACATCATGCAGCACTTTCTATTCGCGACTCTATCAAACAATAGAATAATTTTTTAAAATGGCTAACACTACATCTATAATGTAGATGTATATAATAAGCAATAAAAGGCATATAGATGTAATGTTTTCATATATATAACTAAACTATTCGACCTAAATAATATATATACTCACCCTACAGTAAGAACAGCTGGCACTGATAGGGTGCTTACAATGTGGCAGGCGGGGTACTCTGCATTTTATCGTTGTTACCGGGTTTGCATGTTTAATTGTCTGAATTGCATTGCCTCCACCATGAGGTGGACACTACGATTAGCTTCATGTTACAGAGGAGGGCACTGAGGAGCTGCCTTGTCTGAAACTCCCCAGATCATGAGTAGACAAACCTGGAGATGAGCTGTGTTTATCTCTCCCCCTTCAGAGTCTGCATTCCTCACCGTGGGGTGAATGCCTCTCATTTCAGCAAGCGGGACGATAAGGAGAAAGCATGATGTTGCGAAATAGCAAAAAACGAGACCTAATATCACCCCCGGTTCATTCACAACGCAGAAAAGGGCAAAATAAGCAAGGGCCTTGCTCACTACCATACATGCTAATATGAAGAAGCCCAACAGAAAATAGACTTAAAAAAAAAAAAAAGAGTATTTTTATATACTTTATAAAAAGTATACTTTATACACTATATAAAAAGTATACTTTATATACTTTATAAAAATAAGAAAATAAGGATGGCTTATAAAATAGTTAAGCTATGTTTGTTAAGAATGCAAATAGGATGATGTGATAGAAAGTGTCTGAAAAGCTGGTTTATTTGGGGCAGTCTGAAAAGAGGTGATCTTTTAGATTGGCTAGTATGCTAGTCACTCAGTCGTGTCCAACTCTTTGCGACCCCATAGACTCTAGCCCACCAGGCTCCTCTGTCCATCGAATTCTCCAGGCAAGACTACTGCAGTGGGTAGCCATCCCTTCCCCAGGGGATCTTCTCGACCAGGGATTGAACCCAGGTCTCCCATATTGTGGGCAGATTCTTCACCATCTGAGCCATCAGGGAAGCTTCCTTCCAGGGAAGATTGGCTAGAGCTAATCTCAAATTTTAATCTAGCTCTATGAAGTTCTAAGGAGTTAGATGATGAAAGAGCTGGTGCAAAAACCTCTGAGGGAGGGAAGCTTCTCAACAACCTTGAAGAGCAGGAATAAGTCCCATTGTCAGGAGTCAAGAAGGGCAGGGAGGACAGAGGTCTGAGCGCCAAGCACAGCTGCAGTAGTCCACACGTGGGGGTGTTATAGTCAGTGGGAAGAGAAGCCACTGGAAGGCTTCAAGCCCATTAAAATGATCACCCTGGCTGCTCCATGCAGAAAAGGTTCAAAAGGAGTGGAGAATAGAAGGCGGCAGGGTATAGTCAAAAATCACTTGTAGAAGTGCATCCAGATGAGGCGAATTCCCTGGCCCTCCAGTGGTTGATTCTGCTCTTCCAATGCAGGGGGCATGGGTTCAATCCCTGGTCAAGGAACAAGGATCCCACATGCTCCCTGGGTGCAGCTCCAAAAAGAGAGATGCTTAGATGCCTTCAACCTGTAGTAAGTAGGTTGGACAGACCCTTCCAGAAGGATCTGTCTGGTGTGCTGTGGCGTGGAGTCTACAGGTGTGGCTGACGCTTTCAGAAGGGAAGAAGAGGGGGAGGAGATGAATTGGAAGCAATGCTCAGATGCGGGGAGTTGCTGCGGCCTGGGGAGGAAAGCCTTATGGGGAAGCGGAGTCCAATGCTAAGCTGCAAGACCCAGGCGGGGAAGCCCATTCAGTCTTTCCGGCCCCCTGTGTGTGGTCACCTTACTGAACCTCGCCGAGCAGACCTCCGCAGACCCCTCTGCACGGCCTCTCTATGTGGGAGTTGTTGCAGTTTGCACAGACCAGCTTTCAAATCTCCCAGACCCTGAGTAATGATGAAGATACACATTAGCTTACTTTGGGTGACCCTGTGTTAACACGAGGCTTCGGATGGCACAGTGGAAAAGACTTATGGCCTGCCAACATAAGTGATACAGGAGATGCAGGTTCGATCTCTGGGTCAGGAAGATCCCCTGGAGAAGGAAATGGCAATCCACTCCACTGTTCTTGCCCGGAGAATCCCACAGACAGAGGAGCCTGGTGGGCTACAGTCCACGGGGTTGCAAAGAGTCAGACACGACGGAGCAACTGAGCGCACACACATGTTAAACACACTCACACACAATTGTATTTAACTGTCCGAGGAAATGTCCAGAAATAAAAAAGAAATTATTTTCCGCAGTCACAGTACTGCTACGGCAATACTGGTTTAAAATGAATTTTCAGGTTCTGTAATTCTGGAAACTGGAGAGAAAATTCCTCCGGACAAGAAGAGCAGAAGGATAGTCTGCTTGTGGAAGAAAGCGCGTATGTGCTGGGTCACTTCAGTCGTGTCTGACTCTTTACAACCCCACGGACTGTAGTCTGTGAGGCTCCTCTGTCCGTGGATTCTCCAGGCAAGAAGACTGGAGTGGGCTGCCATTTCCATCTCCAGGGGATCTTCCCAAGCCAGGGATCAAACCTACATCTCCTGTATGGCAGGTGAATTCTTTACCACTGAGCCGCCCCACTTATAAGTGGAATCTTTAAAAAGGATACAAATGAACTTAGAAAACAGAAACAGACTCACAGATACAGAAAACCAACTTTCAGTCACGAAAGGAAAGGCTAGGTGACGGGATTAACGAGGCGCGTGGGGTTAACATGTACACACGGCCATGGAGAAGATAAACGGCAAAGTCCTACTGCGTAACGCCAGGAACTATATTCAGTAATTTGTGATAACCTGTAATGGAAAAGAATCTGAAAAAGAATGTGCATATACTGAATCACTTTGCAGTATAGCAGAAACTATCACAACATTGTAACTCGACTGTACTTCAATTTAAATAAATAAAATTTGGTCCCTCTTCCCACTCTCAGGGGAGGGTAAGAATATTCCTGCCCTGTTCCTTAGAACTGTATTTTTTAATTGGAGTATAATTGCTTTACAGTAGTGTATTAATTTCTTCTGTACAACAAAGTAGTCAGCTATAAGTGTGTGTGTGTATATATATATAAATATATATAAAAATATATGTGTGTGTATATATATATATATATCCTTCCCAGGTGGCTCAGTGGATAAAGAATCTGCCTGCAATGTAGCAGAGGCAGGAGACAAGGGTTCGATTCCTGGGTCAGGAAGATCCCCTGGAGGAGGGCATGACAACCCACTCCAGTATTCTTTCCTGGAGACTCCATGGATAGAGGAGCCCGGCAGGTTACAGTCCATAGCATTGCAATGAGTTGGACACGACTGAAGTGACTTGCACATATTGTGTCTTATACCTGCCAAGCACTGTTCCACACACATACTCTCACAAGAACTTATAAAGGAGATACGGTTATGGTCCCATTTTCCAAAAGAGGAAAAACTGAGGCAAAGAAAGTTGAACTAACTTTCTCAAGGTCAGAGGTGTCTGCTGCAGAATCCTTTTTAAGAAACTTGAGAGCACAAACCTGTTTCTTGGCATGAAGGACACACAACCAAAATTGTACATGAAATTTCTAACAGCCGTGTCACCTTTTTAAAATTTGAATAGTCTAGGAGAGCCACAGTCTGAAACACGGATAACTCCAAGTGCTGGCAAGGATATGAAACAGTAGGAACTCTCATACACTGCCGGTGGGAGTGAAAAATTTGGAAGACAGTTTGGTGGTTTCTCACAAAACTCAACAGACTCTTACTGTTGCTGTCGTTCAGTCACTAAGTTGTACATGACTCTTGGTGACCCCGTGGACTGCAGCACGCCAGGCTTCCCTGTCCTTCACCATCTCCCAGAGCTTGCTCAAACTCAAGTCCATCAAGTCAGTGATGCCACCCAACCGTCTCATCCTCTGTCATCCCCTTCTCCTTCTGCCTTCAATCTTCCCCAGTATCAGGGTCTCTTCCAGTGAGGCAGTTCTTTGCATCAGGTGGTCAAAGTATTGGAGCTTCAGCTTCAGCATCAGTCTTTCCGATGAATATTCAGGGTTGATTTCCTTTAGGATGGACTGTTTCGATCTCCTCATTGTCCAAGGGACTCTCAAGAGTCTTCTCCAGTAATCATACTTCTTGGTGTTTATGCAAAGGAGATGAAGACGTGTGTCCACACAAAAACATGTACATGAATATTTATAACAACTTTATTCATGTTTGCTAAAGTTTGGAAGCAACTGAGATGTCCTTTGGAGGGTGAATAATAAACTGTGATACAGCCAGATAATGTAGTATTATTCAGCACTAAAAAGAAATGGGCCATTAAGCCATGAAAAAGCATGGGGAAAGCTTAAATGCATATTACCGCGTGAAAGCAGCCAATCTGAAAAGGCTACGTACAGTGTGATCCCAACCGCAGGACTTCCTGGAAAAGACACAACTGTGAAGACACTATAAAAGGTCAGTGATCACCACGGGTTGAAGGTTGGATTAGGGGATGAAGAAGTGGAACACAGGTGGTTTCTAGTGCAGTGGTAATTCTCTGGATAGGACTTCCCTGTGGTCCAGTGACTGGGAATCTGCTTGCCAACAAAGGGGACACCGGTTCGATCTCTGGTCCAGGAGGATTCCACATGCCACAAGGAGCTAAACTCACATGTCACAACTACTGAAGCCCCGGCACCTAGAACCTGCACTCCACAAGAGAGGTCACCGCAATGAGAAGCCTATGCGTCAAAATTTACTGCCCCAACTAGGGAAAGCCAGCTCACAGCCACAAAGACCCAGCACGGCAAAAATAAATATCTGCTCTGGCTAAAACTCTAGTGATGGGTACACATTATTATACATTTGTCCAAACCCACAGGCTGTACCACACCAAGAGGTGAACCCCATATATAATTGCATTCATGCATGCTCAGTCGTGTCTGACTCTGCAAACCCATGGGCTGTAGTCTGCCAGGTTCCTCTTTCCATGGGATTTCCCAGGCAAAAATACCGGAATGGGTTGCCATTTCCTCCTCCTGAGGTATCTCCCTGACCCAGGGATCGAACCCACATCTCCTACATTTCAGGCGGATTCTTTACCAACTGTGCCACCTGGGAAGCCCCTTAGATAGTTATGATCTCTACATATAGGATCATCAATTGTAACAAACCTGTGACTCTGGTGGAGAAACCTGATCACAGATGGGGGTATGGATGTGTGGGAGCAAAGAGTGTGCAAGAAGTCTCTTCTTTATCAGTTTTGCTATGAACCTAAAACCACTTTTTAAAAAAAATTGTTTTTTTAAGATTCCAGGCAAGAGGACCAAAGCACTTGGTAACCTTGAACTTGATGTTCAGAGTGTTACACTTTAAGACACAGTCTTGCTTTGACAACATGGTCACTGCTCACAGTACAAAGATAGTATTTTTAGAAACAAGATGAGTAACATGGGGTGTGGCTAAAAGCTCTCAGCCAATTTGATTGATCAGTCTACCAAGAAATCAGCAAGAGTGCAATCAGAGAGAGATTATGCAACCTTTACAAGAACATCATAGGTGTTTTTATGGCTTCGTAACATTGGCATTTTCTGCCCAAAATTGGCATAATCTCTAACAAAAGAGCAAGCTGTATGTTTACACACCAAAACAACTAGTTGAGAAATAAAAATAATTGGTAAGCCAGTCATTTTATCGTTGCTATTTTAACTAACCTGGTTGAATGGGCCATTGTTTTGCCAAGAAGTAGATAATCTATGCTCACATTGAAGGTAGATAGGATCAATGGCCAAGTAAATATTTCTGAAATAGGCAGTGTTTGAACTTACAGTGTTCATAACCCAGTAAAGAAATACACTAATATATGAAGGTACTCAGGAATATAGCTAGATTAATTTAAGAAAAAGGAAAGCACATGAAAATCTTATTATAGGATGAGCTTTAGAGAAAAAAAAATGTTTTTTCTAAGTAAGTATGAAATTAGGTTGATTATTAATCAATAACTGTAAGGTTCTCACTTCATGTAGCCCTGCTGTGTAGAACATCACAGTACAGGATGTGAAAGTATAACACATTTTCTTAATAACTGTGGAAATAACCATTGGTATCTACTAGGCCAAACCCATTCTACAGATTGGAAAATAAAGTCTTAGAGAAGTTAGTTAACTTTCCAGGTCATTACCGCTCACTAGTACCAGGGATCAGACTAGAACCTAGTTCTGTCTCTCTCATAAAAAAGACTCTTTGACAACTTAAGTATAGCCAACCTTTAGCTGGTAGTTACACCACTTTCAGCCAGCTCTTCCAAACTTGCCATGTTTGGAAACTTCATAGAGTTAAGATACATTAATTCATTAACTTGACGCAGGGAAATCCTGAGACATTCCTCACCTAGTACTTTTATGGGCTGTTGGCTTCCTAGCAGAGGTATGAATTCTTAAATGATATTGAAAAGAACCAGCCCTTATTTTGGATGATGCCTGTAAGCATATCCACGGTTCAAAGGGACTGCGTTGACCTCAGCATGATTGAAAGAGGAGGGTTATTATAGCTACCAAGTGCCAGTTAGAAACTCCACCAGGGACTATTTTAGAAGGAGTAGACTGAAAATATCTTTTCCTTTACCTTTTGACATCATGTGGCTAAAACCAGCCATCAGTTAAGGGCAGAGAGAGGTTACAATGAAGTTTCTTTTAAAGACTTTTTTTTTTTAAATGTGGACCATGTTTTAAAGCTTTTGTTGAATTTGTTGGGCTTCCCTGGTGGCTCAGACGGTAAAGCACCTGCCTGCAATGCAGGAGACCTGGGTTCAATCCCCAGGTTGGGAAGATCCCCTGGAGAAGGAAATGGCAACTCACTCTAGTACTCTTGCCTGGGGAATTCCATGGACAAAGGAGCCTGGTAGGAATACAGTCCGTAGGATTGCAAAGAGTCCCACTTGACTGAGCAACTTCACTTCATTGAGTTTGTTACAATATTGCTTCTGTTTTAAGTCTTGGTTTTTTTGGCCATGAGACATGCGGGATCTTAGCTTCCAACCCAGGGATCGAACCCACACCTCCTGCATTGGAACGCAAAGTCTTAACCACTAGACCCCAAGGGAAGTCCCACAATGAAGATTTAAACAGAAAAATTTTAAAAAAAAAAAAAAAAACCAATTTTTAACACCTATGTTCTGTTTATAACCACTAGGAGCAAAAGTTTTGTTTTAAAAAAAAAAAAAAAATTTAGTACACAGACACAATATGGGAAAATAATAAATAGAACAGAACATACATTTTTTTTAAGTCTAAAAACAGTTGGATAAGTCTGATATTTTGTATGTAAAATGGCTGTATCCCACTTAATTTTTCTAATCACTAACACTAAGTTGTTGCATTTAAGTCCTGAAACCAATTTCTAAATCTCCGTTTTCTCAGCTCCTGTTTGCCAGTAAATAGACTAAGCAAAAATAATCCATTCTTACAGAGCTGAAACAAACAGAATTCAAAACAACTGAAACTAGCATCGCTGGTCCCATTACCTAACAACCATGAATGAATCCTCTGATCCTCATGACAATTAAAAGTACCAAATACACAGTGGCTTTATCAGTAAATAACCCCTCCCCAGGCTGTGTGTGACCTCTGATGTCACCAAGTCTTTAGAAGAGATTTTTAAGCTTAATTGTGTGACTGAGTTCCAATCATAACTTGGACATAGAAATAAACTTGAAGCTTCTAAAAAGTAAAGAAAAAATATATATAAAGGGAATAATAGGGAATGTAGACTAAGATTGATATGTAAAGATGCTCTTAATAGCATTATTATCATAATAGTTGATAAGTATTAGTCTAAGTACTAACTTCTTACTTAGTACCAGAAGCAATCTAAGTGGTCAATAAAAATCATCACTGTCATCGTCACCATCACCATCACACCATCATCAACACCTTGAAGCTTCTTCCCAAAGTATGTCTGGAAAAGTATTATTCTTGGCAATGTAGATACGTGTTTTCTTCTTCTACCATAGAAAAAGCAAGTGTTTCAATTAGACACACATATGCTCCCGTGATCTTACATGCATGTACTCCATCTAAAGACAGAGCCTCCCTGCTCTGACACCAAGTCCATACAATGGGAGCGAAGTCCTGGAGTAGCCGTTGGGTCAGTGAGATGCCCCTCAACAGGGTCCTCCTGGGACTGGTGTCCACGGGCAAGTCACTGCACCAAGTCCTCATTCAATGGGGTAAATAAGAGAGATGAAAGTGATAAAGCCAGTTCCGAGTTTTTTTGTTTTTAATGGTTATAAAGTAACTTTTTAAAATTAATTTTTTGGAGTACAGTTGCTTTACAGTGTCACATTGGTTTCAGCTGCACAGCAGAGTGAGCCAGTTACAGGGATAACTTAGCCCCTCTTTTTAGGTTTCCTTCCCATTTACTTAGGTCACCACAAAGCATTGAGTAGAGCTCCCTATGCTATGCAGTAGGTTCTCATTGGTTATCTATTTTATGCATAGTATCAACAGTGTATGGGGCTTCCCTGGTGGCTCAGACAGTAAAGAATCTGCCTGCAATGTGGGAGACCTGGGTTCGATCCCTGGGTTGGGAAGATCCCCTGGAGAAAGAAAGGGCAACACACTCCAGCATTCTTGCCTGGAGAATCCCATGGACAGAGAAGCCTGGGGGCTACAGTCTGTGGGGTCGCAGAGAGGCAGATATGACTGAGCACATCCACAGTGTGCACATGTCCATCCCTGTCTCCCAGGTCCTCCCGCCACCTCCTTTCCCCCTTGGCGTTCCCTTCATCTGTGCCTCTGATTCTGCTTCGCAAATAAGAACATCTATAGAATTTTTCTAGATTCCACAACACATTCTTTGTGCTAAGTCGCTCCAGTTGTGTCCAACTCTTTGCAACCCCTTGGACTGTAGTCCACCGTGCTCCTCTGTCCGTGGGGTTCTCCAGGCAAGAATACTGGAGTGGGTTGCCATGCCCTCCTCCAGGGGGTCTTCCTGATCCAGGGAGCAAACCTGAGTCTCTTAAGACTCCTGCATTGGCAGGCAGTTTCTTTACCTTCCAAAAAATGCGATTACCAGACAGCCTCAAATTGAGGGAAACGCTAAAAAACAGCTAGCCTGTAGTAATCAAAATGTTGGAAAGAACTGTTTCACATTCTTAAAGCCTAAAGAGAAATGACAACAAAATGCAATATGCAATCTGGACTGGAAAAAAAAAAATAGTTGTGAAGGACATTATTGGGAAAGTGATGCAATCTGCTGTTGTTGTTGCTGCTTAGTCATTAAGTCATGGCCAACTCTTTGCGACCCCGTGGACTATAGCCCGCCAAGCTTCTCTGTCCACAGGATTCTCCAGGCAGGAACACTGGGGTGGGGTGCTGTGCCCTTCTCTGGGTGATCTTCCCAACCCAGGGACTGAACTTGGGTCTCATGTCTCCTGCATTGGCAAGTAGATTCTTTACCACTAGCACCACCTGGGCACAATATACGATATTTGCTTTCCTCTTTCTGACTCACTTCACTGTGTCTGACAGCCTCTAGGTCACTCAGTTATTTTAAAGACAGTGGATGTAAGATGAACTTGAAAAGTGGAAAACACTAGAAATGGAAGATGGTGGTGTTCCAAGGCCAAGACTGCTTCCTGGACCGCCCCTCCATCATTGCACAGTGAGCCAAGCAGAGGCCGGGAGGTTCGGGGATCATGGTACCAGATGTCCCAGTGAGTGAGTCCGTCCTTCCCCATCCCTGGCTGGCCTCTGCGTGGGCATCTCCACAGGCTCGTTCCCACAGAAGAACCTCAGAACTTAACAACAGTGATTCTTCAGGGTTAAGAAGTAGAAGGTTCAAAGAGATGGCTGCAGATGTTTCCAGATTTCCTCATGCCCCCGTGTGTACTTATGGCCAGAATAGACTTTCTGGCACCTTCCAGAATCCTCGTCTCACATGACCCTGATGGGAGCAGAAGGGTGGACATTCTCAGCACCACTAGATAAAGGGCACAGTTGGTCTCACCCTGGACCCTGCTGGGTAAACAGTCTTCCAAAACTCATAAATTCCATGTTAGCCTTTAAAGTGGGCAACTTGAGTTCTCAGCACTGCTTCTGCTCTGGAAGTAACTCCTCACAACTCTCATGGAGTTAACGATACAGTGTGAAAAGACCTACCTCTCATAAAATAGCACTGTTTTGAAGATAGAACTTATTCTGCCTAGTCTTATAAAATCCTTTCCTAATAACATTGCTGTTGTTCACTTGCTAAGTCATGTCCAACTCTTTGCAACCCCATGGACTGCAGCACTCCAGGCTTCCCTGTCCTTCACTATCTCCTGGAGTTTGCTCAAACTCAAGTTCATTGATGCCATTCAACTATCTCATCCTCTGAAGTTCCCTTCCTAAATAGTATTTTTGAGATTCAGTCCTTACACACACACACATTCACATACTCACTGTCCTGCTCACTTTCTTAGGAGACTTCTCCATCTAAAAAAGGCAGTGGAATTACAGAAGTTACTAAATATATTCTGATCTTTTTATGGTTGGATGCAAATGTAAAATAACGCTTTCTTCTTTTTTTATTTGTTTTAAGTTAAAAGGTAGTATTTTTTCATGGCTTCCCTGGTGGCTCAGTGGTAAAGAATCTGCCTGCCAATGCAAGAGACATGGGTTCAGTCCTTGGGTCAGGAAGATCCCCTGGAGAAGGAAATGGCAACCCACTCCACAATTTTTGCCTGAGACATCCCATGGACAGAGGAGTCTTGTGAGCTACAGTCCATGGGGTCACAAGAATCAGACAGAGCTTAACAACTAGACAACAGCATTTTTTCAGAAGGGAGAGAGTAGGCCTCTTGGATTTTTATCTGGAAGTTTCAAAGATCATCCAAGACGCATTTGGAGTGGAGCCCTATTCACTTTCGTTTCTATGAATCCCGCACCAGAGGTTCTACAACAGCTCAGGCCCTAAGTGTAGCTTCTGTCAGCGCCCATGCTAGAGCAGCCCAGGGCCCCACCACACAGCTGGACATGTAACCTTGTGAATCCTTAAGTCACAGCATACCTGACCCTTGTATGCAAATGGTTATTTCCTGGAGTGAAGAAATGAATGGAAACTCACTTGGTACCCAGAAGCCTGTCCGTCCCTCCAGTTGCAAAGACTAAATGCATCTGAGGAAGTTCTAATGAACCAATCACAGGGTCAGGGGATGAGAGGGGGCCTTTGTTTCTGAACTTGGCTGAGCCCATCTCATGCCTTGTAAATGTCAGTGTGCGTACGTGTGAACGTCTGACATTACTCAGCAGCACATACCAAAGGCCAGGAATTTGGCAGAGCCGGGCCGATTAGCATGCCTAAAAATATTCCGTTTTATCAAAATCCATCCTGATTGCCTTTGAGCATGTGGGCAGAATGCTGGAGCAGCAGGATCTTCAGGAAGCATAAATTCTGAGAGGCTTTCCAAACATCCAGAAGGTCACAACCTCGTTGTGGAAGATGCAACCCTTCCTCTTAACTTCTTGTTTGGCTATTTTTATCCCAACAGATTTTTTTGTAAGCCATGTAAGGCAATGCTTTCTCATTCACAAACATTCATAAAATGCAATCTAATTTAAGTCAACAAATAGCTTTTGAGAACCTATTAAACCCAAGATACTCGGTTGGGCTCCAGGGGGAATATAAGGTCAAGCAGGTAACTGTTCTCACTTTGAGTTGGCCTGCAATGCAGCAAGAGTTGAGACCTTTCCTGGGAATGAGCTGCTCTTGAGCCAAGCAAGTCATGATCCACACTTCAGAAGAGGCACAAACCCAGAGCCAGAAGAGGCAAGGAAGAGATGGGTTTTGCTGGCGAGGGTTGGCAAAGGCTTCTTGAGGACCATGGCATTTGGATATGCACCTTTAAGAGAAGGGAAAGTTCGCCAGATGGAGCTGGGGAAGTGTTCTGGGCAGAAGGTGCAACTTGAATATGCAAATATAGAAAACACAGGGCATCAGAGAAATTAGTGTGAAGTCTTCCAGCTTCTTCCTTATCACAAGTGATAAGGTTTTCCGAAATGAGAAGGCTAGAGACACAAGGATCACAGCTTCCACGTCACTACAATCCGGGAAATGAACTACAGTGGAACAGTCTCTAATCAAGAGGAAAAATGCCACTTCTGCAAAATGGCCAGAACCACAAGGGTGATGATTTACACTGGAGGTGAACAAGCCTTAATCCTACTATGGAGACATGCTGAAGAGCTGTCTTTGGTGTCGTTGACAGGTACACACAAATATATAAGTATTTACATCTCTGGCAGTGCAGTGGTAAAGAATCCGCCTGCCAGTGCAGGAGACGCAAGAGACGCAGGTTCTATCCCTGGGTTGGGAAGATCCCCTGGAGGGGGAAATGGCAATCTGCTCTAGTATTCTTGCCTGGAAAATTTCATGGACAGAGGAGCCTGGTGGGTTACAGTCCATGGGGATCTCAACTAGTTGGACACGGTTGAGCACACACACACATCTCACTCTAGGCACTTTGCTTCACAGTCATTCTTTCTTTCTTTTTTCTTCTTTTTCTTTTGTCTTTATTGACTTTGTTACAATATTGCTTCTGTGTTATGTTTTGGTTTTTTGGCCAAGAGGCATGTGGTATCTTAGCTCTTCTTCAACCATGGATCCAGCCTGTAGCCTCCATATTTAAAGGTGAGGTCTTAACCACTGGGCCACCAGGGATGTCCCATCATTCTTTCTTTTTCAGCAACCCAAATCCTCTTGGTCCTGGATTTTAGTTTAGGTATCTCACTCCAGAAGAGACTTACCAAAAAGCTGCAACTCACTGTTTCAACCATGTTCCCACTGAGGAGATTGGGGGAGTAAACCTAAGAAGTGTAGTAGCTTGAGTGGTCAGAGATTTGAGAAACTTGCTCGAAAATTACCTTTCTTCTTACCTGTAAAATGGTAAAGAACTACCCAGCACTTATGAAGAGAATACTTTGCCTAGTTCTGATACTACCAGATAGATGCTGCTATGAAGGACTATTATGTAGTCAATTCACAAACGATGACTTGGTACCCAATGTCTGTCCACATAGGAGATGTTGAAAATCATAGTTGGAAGACAGCTAATGTTGCTGCCAGATAGCAACATCTATCTGGTCATATCAAAACTAGGCAATCCACTCTTCATAAGGACTGGGTAGTTCTCAACCATTTTACAGGTAAGAAGAAAGGTAATTCCTGAACAAGTTTCTCAAATCTCTGACCAGTCAAGATATTACACCTCTTGGATCTACTCCCCTGACTGAACTAAGAACAATGCCCTTCCTAAAATAATGACCTTTCTTTGTGAAGACATGGCATTGCTTATATTTCTTTATGAAGATAGGATCAGTCCATCTATTAATGGATTAGATGACTAAGAAAGAAAATGATAGAAAACAAAGGATATATTCCAGCAAAAAGGGAACATGGAGCCAAATATTAAAATAGATGTATAAGAGATTTCCCTGGTTGTCCAGTGAGTGAGAATCTGTCTTCCAGTGTATGGGACACAGGTTCAATCCCTGGCCAAGGAACTAAGATCCCACATGCTGCAGGGCTAACAAGCCTGCAAGCTGCAACTAGAGAAGCTATGGGCTGCAACTACAGAGCCTGCATGCTCTAGGGCCCATGCTCCACAACAAGAGAAGCCCTTTCCCCAAGACCAGAAAAAGCCCACATGCCACAATGAAGATCCCATGCAGCCAAAAAAAAATTTATTTTAATGTGTAAACCTAATTCCCACATTTGTGAGGCCTGAATCACAGCAACTGAAATCAGGTAACTCCAATCATTAGAAAGGTTTACATAAATGTTTTCCAGAAGACACAGGGAAATTCAGGCATTTGGTTCATTACCCGTGCCTACAGATACATACCTAGTTATTCTGAGCTACTGTTGGAGTATTCAACCACGCATTCCCCAGGAGCTGGGCACCTGCCCATCCTGGAACGAGCTAACACCATAACCAAGCTGACCTCTGCCAACAGAACCACCTGGTGGTTAAGTCACTCTGGAGTTTAACTTCTAATCTCTTTCTCAGTGTGCCTTCCAATGCAGGCAAACTGTGCCCATATCATGTGTTTTTGTTTTTCTTTTTAAATTTAAGGCATAAGACTCAAGTGGATGCTTTTCCTCTCAGCAGTAAGTACAACAAAGACCAAAGATGAATGAACCAAGACGTTTAGACTGGCTGGTCACTTATTTCCTGACTTCTTAGCCATCCAATGAAGAAGGAAAATTGAAAGAGGCATTCTAGAAAATGGCAGGGACAGGGAAAACAGGAGCCATGATTAAATATGAGTTGGACTGTATTATCAGTTCATGTGGACAAAGGGAGAAAGCCAGTCCTTAGATTCAGGGTCTAAAAATTCGAAGGAGAATCTGTGCAGAGCAAAGAAGAAAAGAGTTTGGAAAAGACTGAAGGGAAGCTGACAGCTACAGGAACTCATTCATGGTAGAGAACCAGAGGGGTTGGCAGTGAATGAGGAAAGGAAATTCATGTGGCGAGAGGCTCAGCACTGGCATAAGAGAGGCTTGTGAAGGTGGAGAAAAGCGAGTTAGGAAGGAGCAGGGAGAAGAGAAAAAGACTAAGATTAACAGAGAGTCAACAAGAACAAAACCGACACAGGCCTGTTCGTCTGTGTGTGTCACATTATATTAAATTCTTTGAAACATTTCCTGTGAAACCCAGAACTCAGGCATGAAAATTGCAAGTCAAACCTCTCTACCACAGGTCACCTAAAAATAGCTCCCAGGTACTGGGGAGAGCTGGGAGGAGGCTGGATTCGAGCAGCTTCTGGATCCAGGCAGGCTCTTTAGATCCGGAAGGTGCACAGTCCATGACCTGGGACTAGTCATGCCAAGTGGGAGACGCGTGCCGTCCCTGTGGGGCCCCCCTCCAAGGAGGCCAAGATGGCTACACGCTCCCTCCAGGCAGGTGGCTGAGAAGTGCTGCATAGACAGTTTCCAGAATGCAACTGTCATCGTCTATGAATTGGTGCCCTCTTGAAGCCCCAGGACCAGGGCCAGCCTCCTGGACACACAGCCTGTGCGTTTGTACAGGGCCCTGGGCTCAGGGGGCCCTGCTCTGTGGCTGCCATCCTGAAGTTCATGATAGGTTGGCTTTTGGTTATGTTTTGTTTTGTTTTTAACAAGGGCCCAGCTTGCACTGGACATCATCTGGTACTGGGCTTCGCAAATTATGAAGCTGGTCCTGTCTGGGATCTGTGTCCTTCACTTACACTGGACGAGGACTGACCTGTTGAGATAGGAGTCCCTGGGACCTGGGATGCCTTGCTACAGGGTTTGCGCCTGGATAAATGCCTCCTTGAGTGAGAAAATACAAAGAAACTACAGGAACTAAAGATAACTGTTGGGGAAAATTACAGACAACAAGATACAAAGAACAAAAAAATAAATAAAACCCAACTGCCACTTCTGCAGAGCCAGGAGCAAAAGCAGGGTACCACACATGCTCCCTGCACACAACACGACTGAAAGGGTGGGCAAAACACCTAGGTCAGCCCTCTGGCCTGACCCCTGGGCCTTCCCTCTTCTGTCAATCCACATCAGGAACCAACTCATCCCCTCTCAGCATGCAAACAAGAAAGGGACCTTGTTGTCTGTCCTCAAATACCCCTCCTGCAGCAGGGGTCCCAGTAAAGCCTTGTCTGAATTCCTTGTCTGGCCTCTGATCAAATTTCTAGTGTTTTAGTAGGCCAAGATCCCCAGTCAGTAACGTGTCATCAGTTCTAGGGTCACCAATGATAGCTTCCCTCCAAGACTCCTTTCCTTAGAGCACAAGCTACCCCACAGGGTCTGGAAGAGCTCACAGTGCAGTAATGGTCCAAGATGTTGAACAGGTCCTATGTGGACTGCATAGAAGGGGCTAGAGTCAGGTCCATCTAGTCAAAACTGTGGTTTTTCCAGTAGTCATGTGCGGATGTGATTGTTGGACCATAGAGAAGGCTGAGCAGTGAAGAACTGATCCTTTTGAACTGTGGTGTTGGAGAAGACTCTTGAGAGTCCCTTGGGCAGCAAAGAAATCAAACCAGTCAATCCTAAAGGAAATCAATCCTGAATATGCTCATTATTGTTAATTTGAGATTATATTATAAAATTTTTTAAAACTATATTTTAGCTCTTTGGAGAAGCAGTTCAAGATATGTTTTGGCATAATATATTGTTTTGGTATGAATAGAGAAGTCTTTGGCCAAACAGGTTTGGGAAATTCTGGGTTAGACAAAGTTAAGTTACTACAGGCTTCTCAGAACCTTAGATATGCTATTGGTGGTTTCAAACACCAATAAGGACCTGTATTTTATACACCATTTCCTGAATTTATCTTTATGTGGATTTATTTTTTTAAGTGAATGTCATGTGGGATTTGTGTTCTGAGAAATACACTTAGAGAAATGCTGGCCTGTGAGTGTTTCTGCTTGTTTGTGCTCAGTGCAAAGGCTTCCAGTTGTTGGGCTTCCTGGTGGCTCAGACAGTAAAGTATCTGCCTGCAATGCGGGAGACCTGGGTTCAATCCTTTCATTGGGAAAATCCCCTGGAGGAGAGCATGGCAACCCACTCCAGTATTCTTTCCTGGAGAATCCCCATGGACAGAATCCCCATGGACAGATTGGTGGGCTACAGTCCATGGTTGGTCCATGGGGTCGCAAAGAGTCGGACACAACTGAGCCATTAACACTTCCACTCTCATTTTCTAGGCCTCTCTCAGAAAACAACCAGTGGGAGTTCAGTGGGAACCCAAAGCCGGTGCTCTGTGACAACCTGGAGGGGCGGAGTGGGCAGGGAGGTGGGAGGGGGGTCAAGAGGAGAGGACAAATGTATGCCTGTGGTCAATCTATTAGGGGAAGCACACTGATTGAAACCGCCCACCCTGGCCAGTCACCATAGTAACCATTTGCATGAGTTGTTTTATGGCAGGAGATCCTGATAAGGAATACGGAACTAATAAGCCACCACCAGCCGGAAGAGTTCGGGAAAGGTCGAGAGGAGACACTACCTGTCCGTCCACTTCCCAGAATCCCTCTTGCTAGCATCCATCTTGGCTGAGCGATGTGTGCGCCACCAGGAAAGACTCTGAATTAGAATGATTGGCCAAAGACCACCCAGAAACTAATCCCATCACCATAAAACCCAAGACTGCGAGCCACGCGGCAGAGCAGTTCTCCTGGGTTCCCTTACCCTCCTGCTCTCCACCCGGGTGCCCTTTCCCAATAAAATCTCTTGCTTTCTCCGCATGTGTCTCCTCAGACAATTCATTTCCGAGTGTTAGACAAGAGCCCAGTTTCGGGCCCTGGAAGGGGCCCCCCTTCCTGCAACAAATGGTGACCACGAAGGGACATCTTCTTTGCTGAGACTGACATCCTGACCACTTGGGGTACTCAGGGGCCAGCTTGCCTGCCAATGGACCAGACCCAGCGGCCGCAACTGGGACCCTTTTGTCCCTGGTCTCCTCCTGATGCGGACAACTGGCCAGAGTGCCCCGACCAGTAAGGAACAAGAGACTTTATTGACTTCCCTCCCCTTCCCTCTCTTTCCTCTCCTTAGCCCTTCCTATCCTTCCCGTTTTTCTAGTCCCCCGGCCCTGGACGCAGGAATCTGGTCGAAGGGCCTCAACTTGAGCTGAGGATTGGAGACTGATCACCTCCTCTTGGCAGAGAACTCGAATTTTCTGGTCTGGTTTCTGGTAGGGCCGAGTTCCAGTCCTCCCTTTTCTGGAAGCCCAGGAAAAAGTCCCGTAACGCCTGGGTGTCTGTAGGTGGCAGGAGACGTCTGTAAGGCCACCCCTTTTGCCCCCCTTTCCCGCCTCCTCCCCCTTCTTTCAACCTGGCTTCCTTTCCTCCTTTTGAAATATTTGAAGACATCTGAAGTTTTGTGTCTCTATAAAAGGTTTTCTGAGAGACTGTATTCTTGTATTTAAGAGAGTGTCTGATGAGGACTGCCAGGTTTATATGTGTGTGTTTTAACTCTGTTCTGTGTTGTGATTTGTGATGGCCATTTTGCTTTGTTTGGCTACCATTTAGACCTGCCACCATTTTGTTAGAGCTTGATTTTCTTTCCCTGTGCCTTGAGACCAGGGCTCTCAGGAACACTTATCTAGACCATCTCTAACTCCTGAGACTGAGAAAAAAAAGAAAAAAAGCCTTTAAAAATGTTATTTATTTCAGCTTTTTTTATAAACTAGTAAATTTTATATTGTAATATCTAATTCATGACCAAACTTAGAAAATGAAGCTAGGTCTTGCAGTGTGTCTGTCTAAATATGTCTTGATATGTTTTTGTTTCTGGGTAATATTTTTAGGTTAATTTGTAAATGAGCTCTATTTAATTGGCTTAAAAAAGGTAAGTGCTTACAAATCAAATAATTCTAAATTAAACAATAAATTCCAGGTTCAGGTGAACTGGGAAATATTCAGTATTAAATACCTGATATCAATGTTTTTTGTTGACCTATCTAATATAGACATGTCTTAGAGTAATTAACATCAAGTAGAATATTTTCATTGTACCTAGGTTTAATATAAGTTAAATATTATACCTATTACAAGTTTGTCAACAAGGAAATTACCTCGAGTGAAAAAAACTTCTAAAAAATGTAAATGAGGTATGAGTTTATATATAAACTCTATTAAGAATAATTGTTCTTTAAAAATATCTGTCTACAATAGTCTCCCCAAATTGGCATAACTTGAATTTCTAAGGGTTGTGCTAAACTAAGTATTGAAAGTCTATTAAATAATTAGGTCATTTCCAAATGAAATAAGATTTTGAAACACTTACTACTAAACACTGATTTCTTTTTACAGAAAAACTAAAGAGATTTGGGACTATAAATGAATGATGTTTGATGCCATCCTAAAATGTTTTAAGAAAGCAAGGGTTTTAGAAATTATCACTGGTATTTATGCTCACCAATCTATAAAGTGCTAATATAAAAGTTAGCTCTTGGTTGCTAAAGGAAAGCAGGAAGAGTGATTTCAGTATAAAAGTATGAAAAAAATACTAAAAAGAGTTATGCATGATCAGGATTTTCTAAAATTAGATTACAATTAGTTAAATAAATAGATTTTGTTAAAAATGACACGGTCATAAGAAAACTGGTTAGAGCTAATTAGGTCCAAGAGGGCGCAGCTGACTTTCACTAGACCTTGAGCCTTGGTATTTGCACCCATTGTGACATATCAGTAAGCTAAATGATACACCCATCAACATTGACTGAATCTGACCAAATGTTCTAAAGCTTTTAATTGATCTTTTCAATAAAACTTCCTGAATCGAATTCTTTTGAAGTTTCTTTGACATCTAGCTAACTTTGGGGTGTTTCAGAGGGCCCCTGAAACATCCCAAAGAGAGATACTAAACTGTTTATTTGGTTGGTTAAATTACATGAAATAAATTATCAAATGAGTAATAAATCCGCTCATGTTATAATGTATGAAAAATTACTAATACAGATATCCTAGAAAGTATATAGAGTTCTTAACATTTTGATATGTCTTGATATTCTGATGAAAAACCTGATGACTTCACAAAAGTTAACAAAGGACTGAATGAACCAGCGAATATGCTTATAACTTTTATGGTTTCTATCTGAGAAATTACAGGTTTAAATTGTGTGTTTTCCAGGAATAGAAAAAACCTTCCTCTTAAACTAATTATAAAAATAATTTGGTAAAATTACACGTTATAAACAAGACAATTATATTTTCTCTCTATCTGACTCCTCCAGAAATTTAAAACTCTTAAGTTTCCAGTAAGTTTATCAAATGAGCTAAAAAGGTTATCTCACTAACAGGTACAAAAATCTCAAGGAATTTTTGAGACCTTAAAAAAAAAGAGTTCACCTAGATTTGCTAGACAAAATCTGTGATAAGCCTTTGGTGTGAGTTTCCCAGTCCTGTTTTATATTAAAAGTTCAGTCTGCGATCCTATAAGTGTTCCAGCAAAATAAAAAGTCTATGATCAATTCTGTTATGTGATATTAATGTGAAAGTTTGTTTCTGAAGCTTGGCTCAGTAATCTATCTTTGGAGGAAAATCAGATGCCTCATGACCTACAACCAGGACTAGAAAAAGGACATAATCCAGGTTGTCTCCAACCTGGATGGAAAGACTTTTTATCAGGTACTCTTAACTAGCTCATACACAATAAAACTGAAGGGAAATTAACTCTTAGATTAATTCCCACTTCCAAAGGCCCCTACACTGGATTGGTCTATAGAGAAGACAGCTGACCTGATCTCACTTTAAAATGATGCTCAAACAAGAAAAACTACAGTACACCAGGATGAGAAGACAACGACATCAGAGGTAGACAGTTTGTCCAAGATGCTGGACCTGATTCATATGATCATTTATAATGTTTTCTTGACTTCTTAGCCCTTTGCATATAAATCAAATGCTTTTCTATCATAGGCCTAATCCTACGCTAGTTTTAAAAATCAATCCAATTGTTGGGTTTGTGGCCAATTACCTGTATCTAGTTCTGGGTTACCTTGGTAAATTTCTCTACTACAAGACTCTAACTGGTTGGCCCTGAGGAAATTTACTTTAAAAAAAAAATTTATAGTCATATTCAGGTCACTGTGATACTACCAGACGGGATCCCCTCACTGGGCCAATTAATAATGCCTACTCTGACTCTGGCTATAAATTTGAGCCTTTTTCTATTCCTCAAGCTCAATCAGAGCAACAAGAAAAGTTTTAGCAAAAAAAAAAAGAAATCTCCCACAATTATGAGATAGATTTATATAGATAACACTAGGTTATGGTAATTTAGGTTTAAAGTCTCTTCTGTGTTAAAAACAATTAAATCATACTAAAGATAATCAGTCTAGTAACACTAGAAAACTGGGCTATGTGCCTTATAGATGGTGGTGCCAATGTAAAATTTCCCTGAAAGATAAAGATTCGTACAGAGTAGACTAAGTCAGACGACCTGAGATATACTGGCTACATCTTATAGAAGCTCTTAGGTCTTACTTGTGACTTTACCAGTACTGCTGGCTATGTTCTTTGTATTTCACCTGTTTTACAGAATTGCTATTTCTTACAGTGCCAAATGTGTGACTGAGGCCTCTGATAGAATAATATATAGTTCCTTATGAAATCGATGATGATGACAGTGTAACTCTAGATATGAGAAAAAGCAACAAGAGGGAATGTTTTCCTGGACCAAGAGGCTAGTAAGACAGGTGGTCCAGAGAATTTTAGATACTGTTTTATGGCCTAGTCCAGTAACAGCACATTGAGTGGCCTGTCAACAAAATCTTTGCCAAACCTGAGAATGGACATTCTCAGCACCGTGGGATAAAATGGTCATGAAATGCCCCCCTCAAAGTCGTGGTCAAGTTTGTGAGCAAAAAGGGGCTTTGCCAACTGAAGATTGACACTTGCCATCTACATCTACAGCAATTCTATCATGGCCACTGCAACTGCTGACTTTCAACGGCCCTGAAAGGAGTTCAGGGTGAAGATCAAGAATGAGGTGTTCCGTGCTCTGGGAAAAACTGGCAGAACAGGCCTTCAGATAGTTAGATCTTTTCAAGAGATTTTATGAGTCCCAATTCTTGCATCTTCTCATACCTAGAGAAACACTGACATCATTAATGGTGCCATCTGCTTTGGCTATTAAAGAAAAAATGTTACAATTAAAAGTCAAAATAGAGTACTCAGTTATGGTTAGGACATCCTGGGAAATAACCAGGTGTTACTATGGGTGTAATTTCAGATTAGACATTGTATTGCTAAACACTTGAGTTTTCTGAGTCGTGTCAGGCTTAGATGCCACCATTCTCAAAACAATGTCTGCTGGAAGCTAGTAACTTCTACCTTACTTTTTATAAAACTAGGCAACTGGCCACCTGGCTACAAGTCTCCCTGAAGTGCCAGGTCCAGACTGGATTTCAGGCCTATTCTTCTAAAAGAAAGAGATTTACTTTGTCTATTAAAACTCCAGTTATCCCTTCTCCAGCTACTACTAACTGGGTATGTTACAACAAAATGGCAGACCAAGGGATTGAGATTTTAATCATACAAGGCTCAGATCTAAGACTTGGAACTCAGGAATACTTCCAATTCAGTGTCTCTTCTCCAAGCTGAGGCGGTCCTATGCCCCATTTTGACAAAAAGTTATCACAGTCATAGTTGCCCTGTTCCCTAAATAAAACTGAACAGGACTCTGCGGGGTGGCGACTCTGGAGTACAGATCTGCTGTACTGTAAAATATAGGCTTTATTCAGCCTCCTTGACCTTCCCTGAGTTCCAAAGGGTAGATGCAAACAATTGCCAATCAGAGAAGGAAAAAAATACAGAAACAGAGGGAAAACAATCAAATGGTGGTACAGCCTTGAGACGGGTCCTGGTTCCTACTCAAAAAAAAAATATGCATAACAATGTCTTTTGAGTTCTTCTACAGAACTAGAGCCCCCACCCAGGTGGAAGATGGTAACTTCAGACTAAACATAAGATTCTTAGAACACAGCTCTGTTGCTTGACCACCAGCCAATCATCCGAGCAGTGCCTCCTGTTTCTGGGGACCAGTGATGACCATCCTTTTAGGTCTGTTGAGCCCCTGTCTATTTTACCTCTGAGAGGCGCTGACAGTTTCAAACTAAGTTGCTGTTATTACTAGAGTAAAAGCTGGTTTCAGATATAAAACACCCCAACTTAGGTCAGGTATAGAGAGACTTGTGCTCTGCTAGGCAGGCCTACGCCCAGGCACAGCAGGAAGAAGTTACAGAAGAAAGAGACCTCCGCCCCAATTCCCAAGAAGCATCTTGAGTATGAAGTCTCTCAGGGGGGAGTTGTTAGGGGAAGCACACTGATTGAAACCGCCCACCCTCGCCAGTCACCATAGTAACCATTTGCATGAGTTGTTTTATGGCAGGAGATCCTGATAAGGAATACGGAACTAATAAGCCACCACCAGCCGGAAGAGTTCGGGAAAGATCGAGAGGAGACACTACCTGTCCGTCCACTTCCCAGAATCCCTCTTGCTAGCATCCATCTTGGCTGAGCGATGTGTGCGCCACCAGGAAAGACTCTGAATTAGAATGATTGGCCAAAGACCACCCAGAAACTAATCCCATCACCATAAAACCCAAGACTGCGAGCCACGCGGCAGAGCAGTTCTCCTGGGTTCCCTTACCCTCCTGCTCTCCACCCGGGTGCCCTTTCCCAATAAAATCTCTTGCTTTCTCCGCATGTGTCTCCTCAGACAATTCATTTCCGACTGTTAGACAAGAGCCCAGTTTCGGGCCCTGGAAGGGGTCCCCCTTCCTGCAACAAATCCATGTTGGTGTACGGCAAAAACCAGATACAGCAACAAGCATATATATATATATACATCTTTCATTGATTCTGAATTCTTTATCATAAATATATATATATAGACACACAATTATTGTGTGTGTGTGTGTGTGTGTGTGTGTTAGTCACTCAGTCGTGTCCAACTCTTTGCAACCCTATGGCCTGTAGCTCACCAGGCTCCTCTGTCCATGGGATTCTCCAGGCAAGAATACTGGAGTGGGTAGCCATTCCCTTCTCCAGCAGATCCTCCCCACCCAGGGATCGAACCCAGGTCTCCCTAATTGCAGGTAGATTCTTTACCATCTGAGCCACTGAAAGGTCGTTGCTGAAAGGTCGGGGCATGCCCCGGGAAAGTGCTGCAAGGCAAATTCCGGAGGCTGGCTAAACTTCCGGAGACTGACCCCCTGCAGCCTGGTCCAATCAGGTACCAACACAGAGCCCTTGGACACTAACCGCCGCTGTAGCCCGCGCTTTCTTCCTTATATGAAAAGACCTGGCTTGGACGCCGGCCCTGACTATAAAACCCCTCCCCACCCCTCATACCTCGCAGACTCCCTTTGTCTCCTCACTCACCCGCCCCCGGGAGTTCTGCCCGAGAGCGACGCTCAATAAAAGGCCTTTACCACCGGTCCTTAGAGGCGGTTTTTTTCCCTCCCGCGGCGTTTTTCTAACAGTTGCTGAGCCACGAAAGATGCCGGGATTCTTGGCCTCCAGAGGAGAAGAATTCAATCCGGGGCCAGAGACGAGGCTTGATCACTCAGAGCTTTTGTGTAATAAAGTTTTATTAAAGTATAAAGGAGATAGAGAAAGCTTCTGACATAGGCATCAGAAGCAGGCAGAAAGAATGCCCCCCTGCTAGTCTTTAGCCGGACGTTATATAGCTACTAGGAGTCTGCTAATTAGAGAAAGGAGATGTCTCAAAACCCAGAGGATGGCACCAGGGCCCTCACCCACAATATGCATTTTGGGATGACATTGTTGTAGCCACCCGTTCCGGGAAACAAACTCACTCAGAAGGACAATGCAGATAGTGGAGTGCAGTTTATTACACCAGGGCCCAAGGCAGAGTCTCCTCTTAGCCAAGGACCCTGACCAGCATTTGTGAAAACCTTATATACCCTAAGTGTACTTGCTCAAACCCACCTCCCCAAATTCCTTGAAACTAGTCTGGACAAGGTAAAAGAGAGATACAAAGTTAACCCATGATTCATGTGTCACAAGACTAGATAAACAGTAGACATTTATCAGTAGGACTGTGGTCATATCCCGATAAACATAATGGAATTTATAACTTTGTTCTGTTACAGAGATAATTAGCATATTCTTTTAGGCAATGGAGAGTCTAAGTACAAGTCCTGAGGCTCTTTTATCCAGGGGTCTGGTTTCCCATTGGTATGCCATTTCTAAAGATACCGGGCACAAAGTTCAGAGTCCACTGGGAGGGTGACCATGCGTGTAGCCTAATGTTCGCAGCCTGGCCTCAGATGGAGTCCAGCTCTGTCTGTTTCCTCCTTCAACACTGGCACCAGGTGAGTTGTCCTGGGCCATAAAATGATTGACATGAATCTTGAAGAAAGGCAGGTTTCCAAGCAAATGCAGTCTCATTAACATAGCTTAAGAGAACATTTGCATGAGTAAAACATACTGGTTTGTCAAGTTGGTTCTGAGCCTTAGCCGGAACCAACTTGAAGACTGAGTCTAGGGTAAATACATAATTCATTAACATAGCTTAAAACAAACATTTCCATAAGAAAAGCGCATTGGTTAGCTCAAGGTATGAGAAAAGTTAAGTTCAGGTGGAGCCAGGTGTCTTCATGGCAACACAGAATTTTAAGAGAATCCTCCTTTTAAATTTGTACAGAGAAGGGGAAAAAATCTAACACTTGTTTGTTTCTTCCTGATGCTTAAAAGAGAGATAAAAAATGTCTGACATTTGCATCCTATTTCCTGTGGTTGGAGGCCCCTGGCCTTCCTGTCTGTTACCCTCTCACCACCAAGGAAGCCCAATTATTAGATTATAGATAATAGTATAAGGTGTATGCATACATATGTGTGTGTGTGTGTATCTTCTATTCATTCTTTTCCTCTGGAGAACCCTGACTGATACAATGATGATGAAGAAAACTGTTGTAGGCTTGAAGGCAGACAATTTTCTTTCAGGCCTCTGAACTTTTTTTTTTTTTTTTTCTCAATAAAACTGATCTTTTTATTTGGATATAATTTCAAACTTACAGAAAACTTTCAAGAATTAAGGTAGTATAAAGAACACCATGAAGTCTCTGGCCATATTTACTTTTTGTTGACATTTTACCCCATTTGCTGTATTATTTGATGCCTCAGAAGCTTTAATTAGGCTTTACACTGTGTTTCTAGAGCCAGTTATGAGAAATATCCTCCCCACGATATGCAAGGTTTTATAACCTTCCAGAGTCAGCAAACCTCTTCTACAAAGTACCAGAAAGTACATATTTTAGGTTTCACAGCTCATAGGATCTCTGCTGCAACAGCTGAGGTTGCCATGATTGCATAATAACCCATGAAAGCAGGCATAGGTAACATGTAAACTGGTGGGCCTGTCCATGTGCGGATAAAACTTTAATTGCAGAAATGAGTGGTGAGCAGGATTTAGCTCAGAGGTTGAAGTTTGTGTCAACCACAAATTGGCACTTGCCAAGAGCATTGCCAATGACTGAACAACGAAGACATTTGCCATCTGCCTCTTCAGAGATTGAACCCCATGCTGCTATAGCTATTGACCTTCAACAACCCCTGAGGGAGTTTAACGTGGAGTAAGGCACCCTGTGCTCCAGAGAATATGGTGGAACAGGTCTTTAGATAGTTGGATGTTTTTCAGGTCAGTGCACTCGCTCAGTTGTGTCCAACTTTTTGGACCCCATGGACTACAGCACGACAGGCTTCTCTGCCCATCACCAACTCCCAGAGTTTACTCAGACTCATGCCCACTGAGTCGGTGATGCCATCCAGCCATCTCATCTTCTATTGTCCCCTTCTCCTTCCATCTTCAATCTTTCCCAGCATCAGGGTCTTTTCCAATGAGTCAGCTCTTCACATCAGGTGGCCAGAGTATTGGAGTTTCAGCTTCAACATCAGTCCTTCCAGTGAACACCCAGGACTGATCTCTTTTAGGATGGACTGGTTGGATCTCCTTGCAGTCCAAGGGACTCTCAAGAGTCTTCTCCAACACCACAGTTCAAAAGCATCAATTTTTCAGTGCTCAGTTTTCTTTATAGTCCAACTCTCACATCCATATATGACTACTGGAAAAACCATAGCCTTGACTAGATGGACTTTTGTTGACAAAGTAATGTCTCTGCTTTTCAATATGCTGTCTAGGTTGGTCATAACTTTCCTTCCAAGGAGTAAGCGTTTTTTAATTTCATGATTGCAATCACCATCTGCAGTGATTTGGGAGCCCAAAAAAATTAAGTCAGCCACTGTTTCCACTGTTTCCCCATCTATTTCCCATGAAGTGATGGGACCGGATGTCATGATCTTAGTTTTCTGAATGTTGAGTTTTAAGCCAACTTTTTCACTCTCCTCTTTCACTTTCATCAAGAGGCTCTTTAGTTCTTCTTCACTTTGGGCCATAAGGATGGTGTCATCTGCATATCTGAGGTTATTGATATTTCTCCCAACAATCTTGGTTCCAGCTTGTGCTTCATCAGAGTTTCTCATGATGTACTCTGAATATAAGTTAAATAAGCAGGGTGACAATATAGCCTTGATGTACTCCTTTTCCTATTTGGAACCAGTCTGTTCCATGTCCAGTTCTAACTATTGCTTCCTGACCTGCATACAGATTTCTTAAGAGGCAGATCAGGTGGTCTGGTATTCCCATCTCCTTCAGAATTTTCCAGATCCACACAGTCAAAGGCTTTGGCATAGTCATTAAAGCAGAAGTAGGTATTTTACTGGGACTCTCTTGCTTTTTCGATGATCCAACAGATGTTGGCAATTTGATGTCTGGTTCCTCTGCCTTTTCTAAAATCAGGTTGTACATCTGGAAGTTCATGGTTCACGTATTGTTGAAGCCTGGCTTGGAGAATTTTGAGCATTGATTTACTAGCGTGTGAGATGAGTGCAGTTGTGCAGTAGTTTGAGCATTCTTTGGCATTCTTTGGATGTTTTTAGGAACAGATTTTATGATCTCAATCCTCGCATCTCCTCATATATAGAGAAACACTAAATCCCTTCATGGTGACATCAGATCCTCATGACTAATAAAACCCGTTTGTAAAATTAGTGCTTCATGGTATTGAACTCCCCCTTCACCAAAACCTTATCTATTGACCTTCCCCCACTGCCACTTTGGAGCAGTCTCTCAGAGCTATATGAGATGCTGCCTCCCTGGCTGTAGTCCTCATTTTGCCCCAAACAAAACTTAACTCACAACTCTCAAGTTGTACATCTTTTTTTTCTTTTTTTTTTTTTTTTTTTGCCAATATTTGCAATCCCTCCTCTAGAGGGAAAAGTCATCTCATTGGACCAAAGATTACAACAAAAATTAGACAATCTGCAGTTTGCCCTTTGGGTTGCTAGTCTGTGTAACTCCATGTCTTTACTTCCTCGGTGACTCTTTTTCAAAATCTACTCTACAAAGACTTTCTTTAGTTTAGTAGGAGCATAGAGAGCCTTGAAAGAAAACTCTACAGCCTGACTTGGAGAGGTTTACCAGCCTCTCTCTGACCTGTCCCCCTCAGCTGCTACATGCATATGTCTTATAAAACCCAGTGGAGGTGGGAAATTTCCTGGGTGTTCAGTAGTTGGGACTCCATACTTTCCCTGCTGAAGGCATGGGTTTAGTTTGAGAACTAAAATCCCCAAACAAACAAACAAAACACACTCAGTGGAGGTAAGGCCAGTTGGGAAGGGTGGGGTTGCAGCCGATTGAATGAATGAAAGACGAAGATGTAAACAAACTACTATATATAAAGTAGATAAACAACAAGGGCTTACTGAATAGCACAGGGAACAATAGTCAATATCTTGTAATAACAATATTCAATACCTTATATAATGAAAAAGAATATATATAAAACTCAATCCCTTTGCCATGCACCTGAAACTAAAACAATATAAATCAACTATCCTTTAGTATGACAAACCCACTGGAAAAAAAAAAAAATTAAAAAAAAAATAAATAAAAATTAAAAAAATAAAAAAATAAAACAATATAAATCAACTATCCTTCAATTAAAAAAAAAAAAAAAGATGAGGAATCAAGAAGATAAAAAGAAGCAAGAACTTGGAAGGAAAGATATACACCATAAAATGGGGCAGCGAATGGGAAAGATGAAGATGGAAATGAAAAGAGTTTGAAGCCAAACCACAGAGAATTCAAGCCAATGAGATCATTAGACTGAGGTAGGAAAAGAAACATCATGATAGACTTCCAAACGTGCTTCCAGTCTCTGCTCATTAGAAATAAAATCTCTACCACTGGGTGTTCCTTACACTCCCAGATCATTTGATACTCACCCTGGGGTAACATTGAATATCTAGCTTGTCCTAAGAAAAGATGTTGCCTTCAGCTTGCTGACAACCTTCAAGAAATCACGAAAGGAGACAGGAAACAGCTTCTCTCCATGAGATGCCATCTCTGGTACATTACATGTCACGAGCCTTTACTGCTACGGCCCTTGTTAGATCAGTAGCTATTCCTGTCACACTTCAAAGTCTTTGCACAAGAAGACAAAGAACATGCCCATGAATATTTGGAAAAAGTCTACAATATATTCTGCTTGACCTATGAAGGTTATCCAAACCACAGAAAAATAAATAAGGCTGAGTTTTTACTTTTGATGCTTCCCGGGTGGCACAGTGGTAAAGAATCCTCCTGCCAATGCAGGAGATGCAAGAGATGTGGGTTTGATCCCTGGGTTAGGATGATCCCCTGGAGTAGGAAGTGGTAACCCACTCCAGTATTCTTGCCTGGAAAATTCCACGGACAGAGGAGCCTGGTGGGCTACAGTCCGTGGGGTCTCATGGAGTCAGTCGCAAAGAGTTGGACACTACTGAGCATGCATGCAACCCAATCTACAACATCAACCCTCACCTGAAATTTATTTCCCATTCCCTGTCTTTGTTTGTGTGCAGGTTCTATCTAGTTCACTATACAAAGCAAGTCCTCTGTCACCTGCCTCTCTTCGTTGGGGTTCAAAGCATCCCTGAAACTCACTGAGTGAGAAAAATAAGCTCTCACAAAGATATGCACTTGTTCTAAGGTTTCAGGACTAATTAGAATGAATAGCATGGCAAAGATTCAGGAGAATGATTAAGCCATCTGGGCAATTAGAGAGAGATCTAGGGGACCAGTACCAGCTTAGGGGAGATAGGAAGTTCAGAAACAGGAAGCCCAGAGAGAAATGCCACAGAGGATGTGACCCCTGTTCTCTTAGATTAGGTCATTGACTTTCTCAGAGTCAGAGCTTCTGCAGGCAAAGCTGTTTCAGCCCCTTTGTAGACCCCCTGCTTTGAAGAATAGTGGAAGGGCCCGTCACCAACCAGTGACCTTAGGCAAGTCGCTTGAACATTCTGAACCTTAGCTCCCTCGAGGAAATGTGAAGATAATCCCGTCAACTCAAGCCTCAGTGACCAAGGCATAGTGATGCTTGACAGACAGAGGCATTCAGAGGGGGAGCTATGCTAGGATTTCCCTGGAAGTCCAGTGGGTTAAGACTCAGCACTCCCAATGCAAGGGACCCAAGTTCAATCCCTGGTCAGAGAACTAGATTCCATATACGTCAACTTAAGAGTTCTCATTTCATAACGAAGATGGAAGATCCCATGTGCTACAGCCAAGACACAGTGCAGCCAAAGAAATAAATATAAATATATATCTTTTGAACAAAGAGGGGGAACTGTGTTGACATAGAAAGAAAAGAGGTGGTGAGAATGACCGTGTTCTTCTCAGGGGACAAATTGAGAAACAGACAAGCTTCCAAACCAATGACTTTCAACACAAGCTCCAACCTCCCTTTCCCTGAGATAATCACTGACCATTGTAGCCCCTTTATTTAGACCACTGAATTTTGGAACATGCCAAAAATGAGAGGGAGTCAACACACCTCAAAGGCAGCCCCCAACCAATGATGAAGAGCCCCAGCTCTCTCGCCCTGGGAGTGAGAGCAAGGGCAACAACTCTGGAAGCAAGTTCTAGAGCATCTCCCAGCAGGACTGAAGCGCTGCCACACACAGAGTAACCTGCTTGATGTCACACCCTTTGATACTGACAGCTTCCCCTCCTTTTCTGTCTCACCTCCCCCACTCCCTGCTGCTGTTGCCTTGAACCGGCTCCCAAATAAACTATTTACACTCAAATCCTTGTCTTAGAATCTGCTACCGAAAGGTGCCCAAGACAACCTTTCAGATACACCCGGCACGTGGTGCAAGATGCAAGCCTGGGAGATGTGTCAGAAGAACACGCTGTATTTGCAAGTTGTCATGTATGCATGCGTACCATGTGGAAAGAGCGCTTAGAGTGAGCTGTAGTTTATTTTTTTGTCTCTCAAATGTGGTCTATTAGTTAATTTTATTGCAGTATAGTTGTTCTACAATATTGGGCTAGCTTCTACTGTACACCAAAATGAATCAGCCACACATATACATACATCCCCTCCCTTTTGGATCTCTCTCCCATCAGGTCATGCACTTGCTGCGTGGTGCATTAAGCAGAGTGCCCTGCACTGCACACTGTGTCCCCTCAGTGATCTATTTTATACACAGAAGCAGTAGTGCACAGATGTCCATCCCAATCTACCAATTCCTCGAATTCCACTTGCTTCCCCATTGGTATTTACACATTTGGTTTACTATGTCTATGTCTCTATTTCTGTTTTTCAAATAAGGCCACCTAAACCACTTTTCCTAAATTTCACATATATGCACTAATAGATCTGTTTTTCTCTTTCCGACTTACTGCACTCTGTACAACCATCTTCAGGTCCATTCATGTCTCTACAAATAATTCAATTTTGTTCCTTTCTATGGCTGGAATTAATATTCCATTGTAAATATGTTCTATATCATCTTTATCCATTCATCTGTTGATGGACATTTTATAGTGAGTTAACTTTAAATGAGTTGGCTTAAAACTCAACATTCAGAAAACTAATCATGGCATATGGTTCCATCACTTCATGGCAAATAGATGGGGGAAACAGTGGAAACAGTGACAGACTTTAATTTGGGGGGCTCCAAAATCACTGCAGATGGTGAGTATAGCCATGAAATTAAAAGATGTTTGCTGCACATGGAAGCAACCTAGATGCCCATCAGCAGACAAATGGATAAGGAAGCTATGGTACATATACACTATGGAATATTACTCAGCCATTAAAAAGAATTCATTTGAATCATTTCTAATGAGATGGATGAAACTGGAGCCCAGAGTGAAGTAAGCCAGAAATATAAAAACCAATACAATATACTAATGCATATATATGGAATTTAAAAAGATGGTAATGATAACCTTATATGCAAAACAGAAAAAGAGAGACAGATGTACAGAACAGACTTTTGGACTCTGTGGGAGAAGGCAAGGGTGGGATGTTCTGAGAGAATAGCATTGAAACAAGTATACTATCAAGGGTAAAACAGATCACCAGCCCAGGTTGGATGCATGAGACAAGTGCTCAGGGCTGGTGCACCGGGAAGACCCAGAGGGATGGGATGGGGAGGGAGGTGGGAGGGGGGATCAGGATGGGGAACACATGTAAATCCATGGCTGATTCATGTCAATGTATGGCAAAAACCACTACAATATTGTAAAGTAATTAGCCTCCAACTAATAAAAATAAATGAAAATAAAATAAAATAAAAATAAATAAAATTAAATAAATAAATAAAAGATGTTTGCTCCTTGGAAGAAAAGCTATGATCAACCTAGACAGCTTATTAAAAAGCAAAGACATTACTTTGCCAACAAAGTTCCGTCTAGTCAAAGCTATGGTTTTTCCAGTAGTCATATATGCATGTAAGAGTTGGACTATAAAGAAAGCTGAGTGCCAAATAATTGATGCTTTTGAACTGTGGTGTTGGAGAAGACTCTTGAGAGTCCCTTGGACTGCAAGGAGATCCAATCAGTCAATCCTAAAGAAAATCAGTCCTGAATATTCATTGGAAGGACTGATGCTGAAGCTAAAACTCCAATACTTCGGCCACCTGATGCAAAGAACTGACTTATTTGAAAAGATCCTGATGCTGGGAAAGTTTGAAGGCAGGAGGAGAAGGGGACGACAGAGGATGAGATGGCTGGATGGCATCACCGACTCAATGGACATGAGTTTGAGTAAACTCCAGGAGTTGGTGATGGACAGGGAGGCCTGGCATGCTGCAGTCCATGGGGTCGCAAAGAGTTGGACATGACTGAGTGACTGAACTGACTGAACTTTAAATAGAAAACTTTTAAAATGAGGCTGAAGCTGCTAAGAGCAAAAGATAATCTGAACAGGAAATATTTCTGCAGAGACCTAATAGGCAGCAAAAGAAGATCGTAATGGAAAGCCTCTTGTAGTAAATAAGGAATGTAGGGGACAGAAGGAAAAGTTACAACGGAACCTATTTTAACCTTCAACACTCCTTTTGTCTATGAGGACATGCACAAATAACACACAAGAACTTGAAAAGATAAAGAAATGTGTCCCATTGGCAGTCTGCCAGTTGCGCTCTGTATTTATCTGCTTGACTTCCTGTGTTGGGCAGTGGTGAAGAACCTGCCTGCCAACGCAGGAGACTCAAGAGATGTGGGCTCACTCTCTGGGTCAGCAAGCTTCCCTGGAGGAGGGAATGGCAACACATTCCAGGATTCTTGCCTGGAAAATTCCGTGGACAGAGGAGCCTGGTGGGCTACAGTCCCCGGGGTTGCAAAGAGTCAGACAGGTCTGAGCAACTGAGCATGCACGCACACACACAACACATTTACCTGCTGGGAAATAATAGCTCCCCTGCTCCATATTGCCCTTCCTAGAAGGACTTGCAGATGAAAATAGATAGAAGCCGCCTCTTGTAGGCTGTGGCCATCAGAGAATGGAGGAGACAGGCCCACCATTCCAAGTGGGCCATTCCTGAGTAGCTGGGGTTCAGGTGACATGATCATTCCCCTTGTCTCCACCATGTGCTTCAGCCAAGTGGGAGTGTGCAACAAGCACTACACTTGCTTTTCCTTCTGGCCACGAGTACTCGTCATGTTCACCGGCAGAGAGCCTCTAAGTTGGTCTCCATGGGCCAGTTGACAATCACAGCATCCTCGTGGGATTCAATGCATAGTGCAGTCACCTCCCTTTGAGTGTGGGTGGGACCCGAACCTTGTCTGTCTAACATGATAAAGATGGTGGGATGTATCTGATCACATTACAGAAGATTATAACACCTGTCTTTCAGGGAAACTCTTTCCCCAGGCTGCTTTTGGGGAAGTAAGTGTTTATGTTGGGGAGATCCATGTAGCAAAGAACTGGAGGGAGCCTCCAGCCAACAGCCAGCAAGAAACTGAGAGCCTCAATACAACATGTCACACAGAACTGAGCTCTATCAACAACCACGTGAGTTTGGAAGTGCATCCTTGCCCAAACAAGCCTCAGATGAGACTGCAGCCCCAGTTGACATTTTTATGGCAGCCTTGAAGCAGAGGACTAGTGTGTGCGTTCGTGCTAAGTCGCTCAGGCATGTCCAACTCTGTGCGACCCTATGGACCGGACCCGCCAGGTTCCTCTGTCCATGGGATTCTCCAGGCAAGAATACTGGAGTGGGTGGCCATACCCTCCTCCAGGGGGTCTTGACGACTCAGGGATTGAACCCGGGTCTCTGTGTCTCCTGCGTTGGCAGGCAGGCTCTTTACCACTTGGTAAGCCTACGAAGGACTGGAGGACCCAGCTAAGCCATGCCATCCCCCGATCCATGGAAACTGTAAAACAATAAGTCTATGCTGTTTTAAGTTCTTAAGTTCATGGTAATATTATGAGCCAGTAATAGATAATGTGCTAACTATAATCTTGTGTTGACTTATTATTGGTTCTTAGTCTTAAGAACTGTGCTGTTTATCTTTAATAAGTTCTAATCAATAAACCTTGAGCATTGAAAATTGTTGAATTTGTCATTGCCATTCAGAAACCTGTTACAGTGAATAAGGGGGTTACCAAATTGGGCAAAAAGATTTCCACCATAATTGCTTGGGTGAGCGATAAAAAGAATCCTGACACTGGTCAGATCTGAAGAACTAGAAAAGTCTCCCTGTGCCCAATGAGGGTCTGAAACAAACTCCAAACAGAAGAAATATCAGTGCTTTGGGTTTTATTTTTCTCACACTTGAGGAATTTTTTCAGGAATTTTTTTTCAGGAAAAATTGGAGAAAGTCAGAAATGTGAATGATGACTAGCTAAAGAGCCATGATTTGAAACAAAGGCTGTGTGTATGTGCTCAGTCAGGTCTGACTCTTTGTGACCCCTTGCTCTGGAGACTGCCATGGGATTTTCTAGGCAAGAATATAGGAGTGAATTGCCGTCTCCTCCTCTAGGGATCTTCCCAACCCAGGGATCGAACCTGTGTCTCTTGAATCTCCTGCATAGGCAGGTGGATTCTTCACCACTAGTGCTACTTGGGAAGCCCTGAAACAAAGGCATTAGATTAAAAAAGAACCATGTGGGACTTCCCTGATGGTCCAGTGGTTAAGACCACATTGCAATGAAGGAAGTCAGGGTTCAATCCCTGGTGAGGAAGCTAAAATCCCACATGCCTTTTGGGCAAAAAGACAAAACATAAAGCAGAAGCAATATTATAACAAATTCAATAAAGACATTAAAAATTTTCCTCATCAAAAAAAATTAAAAACATTATGTCCTTGAAAAGTTGGTAAGATTAGCATGCAGTAAGCATAACTCAGGAGGATGCAGGACTTCAGCCCACAGGTAAATCTATCTGATCAAGGGCAGTTGTCAAAGAATAGGGGCTTTCCTGGTGGTTCAGATGGTAAAGAATCTGCCTGCAATATGCGAGACTTGGGTTAGATCCTTGAATTGGGAAGATCCCCTGAGAAGACAATGGCAACCCACTCCAGTATTATTGACAAAGGTGACAATATATAGGGCTAATTGTTGTCATGCTTTCAATAATGAAAGAGCTGTAAAACTCATCATAAAGGGACTTTACTGTAATGTGTGATTAACACAGAGAGAGCCTAGAAAAGCAAATACAACAGGCATTGCTGTGTATTCAGGTTTTATCTTCAGTTGCACAAATGCCAGTATATTTGTGGATGGGCAATAGTTTGGGGGCTCCTCCTCTTTCTTGAATTTATCCTTCCCAGCTCCTTGACACATGTGGGTCTTATTATTAGTTCACGAGACTTCCCCTCATGGTCACCCGTCTCAGAGCTGGTGGAGATGCTCTCGCTCAGGATTCCTGTCCCTTCTGCTCCTCTGTGTCCTGCCCAGAGTCCTCCCCCTGATCCTCCCCCTGATCCTCCCTCTGATCCTCCCTCTGATCCACCCCAGCCTCCAAAACGCTTGTCTGGTATCTGTTCTGTAAGCTTCCTCTGTGCATAAGGAGTAAGCAATCAGGGCGTCCGCAAGGCATGGAAAGAGGGAAGAAGAGACTCTGTCTTTCATCGTATCTCCAAGCGACAGAGTCCTTTCACAGCTAGAGGTGACCTCCCCTTAGATGACATTTCCCATGTGGCTTTCCCCTGCTGAGATAGCAGGCACTTTTCTTACCCTGGGTTTATTTCTGTTACCCATGCACCGAGCTTTGATGGGTGTGTGGGGAGCTTTGGAGACTGATGGAAGCCAAAGGCCATCCAACCTCACCCACTTCCTAGCTCAAAGGACTTGGGTTTTCTCTCCCTTGTTCCATTCAAGAAGTACCCTTCTCATATGACATCCCTTATATGTGACATTACAGACTCAGTGGACATGAATTTGAGCAAACTCTGGGATATAGTGAAGGACAGGGAAGCCTGGCATGCTATAGTCCATGAGGTCACAAAGAGTTTGACAAGACTTAGCAATGGAGCATAACACATAAGTGGAATCTAAAAAGAAATGATACAAATCAACTTAGTTACAAAACAGAAGGAGAGTCACAGAATTAGAGAACAAACTTATGGTTTCCAGAGGGAAGGATGGGGAGAAGGGATAGTTAGGGAGTTTGGGATGGACATGTGCACACTACTATACCTAAATGAATAACCAACAAGGTCTACTGTACAGCACATGGAACTCTGCTCAGGGTTATGTGGCAGCCTGGATGGGAGGGGAGTTTGCTGGAGAATGGAACATGTATACATATGGCTGAGTCCCTTTGCTGTTCATCTGAAACTATTACAACATTGCTTGTTAAGTGACTATGTCCTTGTTCATTGTTCAGTCGCCAAGTCATATCCAACTCTTTGCAACCCTGTGGACTGCAGCACACCGGGTTTCCTTGCCCCTCACCACCTCCTGGAATTTGCTCAAGTTCAGGTTCATTGAACTGGTGAAGCTATCCAACCATCTCATCCTCTGCCACCCTCTTCTCCTTTTGCCTAATTGACTATGCGTGCATGTGTGCTAAGTCAAGTCAGTTGTGACTAACTCTGTGCAATCCTAGGTTTGTAGCCGGCTAGGCTCCTCTGTCCATGGGATTCTCCAGACAAGAATCCTGGAGTGGATTGCCATGCCCTCCTCCAGGAGAGCTTCCCAACCCAGGGCTAACTGACCATATCCCAATATAAAATTTTAAATTTTATATATAAAAAAGTACCCTTCTCATGTTCAGTCCACCATCCACTCCTAGATGGGGGTTGGGGGAAAGGGAAGATGCAGGCCCTCTTTAGTCTCATCTAGAGCACAACTGATGTACATCGGTGCATCTCACGGGTACGGAGGCTGGTGGACCAGTTTCCTTCCCCTCCTAATTTCTTGATGGATTGAGCACCATTGCTGTAGGATCCAGTTGCATTTTATTCACTGGCAATGATCCTGACCGGTTCACTAGCAGATAAGAGATGCCTCCAGAGGTCAATTATCTAAAGCCCATCTGGGGTTCCCAAGTTCCAAAACAAGATCCAATCCCTGAAGTGAATCTTCTGGCATTGCCCCCTGGGTGATGGGAAAGTATTTAGGAAAAATTGAAGAGTTGCAAATGTTTTATTCTGGGCTGTGAGTTAGCTAATATGATATTTGGATTTATATTTTACCTCAGTAACAAATCAAAGTTCTCCTGGTTGTCTTCTACAAAATGAACGTAGGATCTACTAGAATGTTTAACAAAGCAGAACGAAGAGAGATTTGGCTCCAAATAGCACCATATGTGGCCACTAGGACATCCATATTTGGTCTCCATTGTGTTTTCTTTTGCAGATGGAAATTTCCTAGCATATCATTAAAGTGAGGTTGTGAATTCACTTGGAGATGATACAAAATAAGTGTAGATATTTTTAATCCCTTCCTAATTGAAATATTTCCCATTGGAACAAATTTTCATTCTCTCCTATTTGTTTCTAATGATTCAAACAAGCGATCAAGTGAACTGAAGCTTTCTCCACAAAACCCATGAAGTAAAGGCCCCTTGTCCTACATGGAAAAATTCTGTAAGTTCTAAAATTATCCTGCTCAAGTTTTAGCTGCCCAGTACCAAGGGCAAAAATTCGGAGCTTTATGGCTGTAAAGGTTTCCGATTGTGAATCATTTCTAAATAGACTTCCTGTGTGAGCAATGGTTGTCACTGAATGAATTGCAAACAAGGGTCACATTTGGACTAAACATCCTCTGCCTTTGAGCTAATGGGTTGAATCATAATTAAATTGGGATGAAGTGAAGTCATCAGCCAGCCTGCTGGGCTCCATGGAGCAGTACTTCTAAGGCAAGAGTCATTACTGTCTGAGCACTGAATTTGTCTTTAGAGTATACTCTAAATGATTGATTTTTTTTTTTTTTTTTGGCCAGGCCTGCAACAAGGCTTTCTATTATTGAAGACGATTTGTCCAGAGATTTCCCTGGTGATCCAGTGGTTAAGACTCCAAGCTCCCAATGCAGGGGGCCTGGGTTCAATCCCTGGTCCGGAAACTAGAAACCACATGTCCAACCAAGAGTCTGCACGCTGCAACTAAAGATCCCACATGCTGTAACGAAGACTGAAGATCCCATGTGCTGTAACTGAGACTGTGCTGTGCGGTGCTTAGTTGCTCGGTCGTGCCCGACTCTTTGCAACCCCATGGACTGTAGCCCACCAAGCTCCTCTGTCCATGGGATTCTCCAGGCAGGAATACTAGAGTGGGTTGCCATGCCCTTCTCCAGGGGATCTTCTCAACCCAGGGATCGAACCCAGGTCTCCCACATTGTAGGTGGATTCTTTACCATCTGGGCCACCAGGGAAGCCCGCAACTAAGGCAAGGTGCAGCCAAAAAAATAAATAAATATTTTTAAAAAGAAAAAGAAGGCTTGTGCATCTCACAAAAGATTCTACGAGAAGCAGAGTCTGGGGATGGTTCCTCCACTCTTGTGCGTTCCACAAATCTCCTCCATGTCCTACTCCTCAGCGGGCCCCTGGGCTCACAGCTGATAGGAAGCAAAGCCTTTGAGACTTCCCCTTTCCCTCCATCCTACGGTCACTCAGGCTCCTTAAGTGCTGTATGCAGTCACTTCAGCTCTTCTTCAGTTTTCCTTACCTGCTCTGTTTTCCTGTTCCTAGGTGATGGGAAGAGGATAGGGGATGAAGAGTCCCAAGAATGAGACCCTGAGGTGTGCAGGACACTGAGACCTTCCCAAACCCTTTTCTTGGAATATCTCCTGAGTATCATTATGCACTCTGAGTCAGTGCCAAACGCTGTGTCTCTTTTATAACCCTAGCCATGATACAAGGAGAATGATGGTTAAAAAAAAAAAAAAGACCCAACCCTAATCTAAAAAAGGATACAAAAGAATGTATTTACAAAGTAGAAACAGACTCTTAGAGAACAAGTTAATGGTTACCAAAGGGGAAGGTGAGGAGGGATAAATTAGAAGTTTGAGATTAACAGATACACACTACTTTACACAAAATAGCCAACCAAGGTCCTACTGAACAGCACAGGGAACTGAATTCAGTATCTTGTAATAACCTATCATGGAAAAGAATCTGAGAAATTCTTTTCAGATTTGTACATGTGTATAAAACTGAATCACTTTGCTAAACCTGAGTCTAACACAACATTGTAAACCAATGATGCTTCACTTTAAAGAGACCCACACTCTACTCGCTAGAAGTTATAGAGCACATACCACGTGCCAGACCCTGCGGTAAGCACTTTAGAAATAGTTCAATTCATCCTTACGGCTTTCCCTGTGTTTCCCCCTTCATAGGTAGGGTTCTGAGACACAGTGAGCATATGACTAGTGAGCCAAGTTTCAGACCTCGGCCTGTGGTCACCACTCTGCCCCATGAACAAGTATCCTAACAGCCAAATGCCATCTTACAACACTGGACGTGTGTTGACTGGAGCTATAATTCGGAGGTAGGTGAATCGCAAGCATAAAGTCAGATGTTGTCCTGCTAGCCTTGGCTGGATGTTCTCAATCAGAGCCGATCTGCACCCTGATTTGGCAATGTCTGGAGTCACTTTTGGTTTTCACAGCTGGCTGCTACTGCTGGCTTCTAGTGGGTAGAGGCCAGCGCTGTTGCTGCTGTTGGTTATCACTGAGCTATGTCTGACTTTTTGTGACCCCTTGGACTGTAGCCTGCCAGGGTCTTTTGTCCATGGAATTGCCCAAGCAAGAATCCTGGAGTGAGCTGCCATTTCCTACACCGAAGGGTCTTCCTGACTCAGGGATCAAACCCACGTCTCCTGCATTACAGGCAGATTCTTTACCCCTGACCACCAGGGGTTTGGTCTAATTGTCTTCTGTCCCACGCCCCACTCCATTCTTGGCCCTGGATGTTTATTCTCTATGTCCATTTTAATAATGTTCTATTAATCTTTTTCTGTGAGGCACCCCAAAGTCCTTTAGGAAGCAGGAAGAGTGTGAATAAAGACAGACAAACTGACTTTCAAAGAAATCTCCAAGCAAGGGCATAGCACCTTACTTGGAACAAAACCCTCTGAGGGCACTATTTTGGGAAAGGTGATCCAGTGGCCCAGCTCTCTATCTCCCGTCACTTCCAGAACTGGTACTTCCGGGCATGTAATCCCAGGAAAGTGTTTGAGGGCGGGGAGAGAGGTTGCCCTAGAACATGCTGTTGCAATGAGAAATGTTGAAAGAGGGAAAAACCTGTAACCTGATGCCAGTCATAAATAGTCTCCGCTAACCGAAAATCAAGAGGAAAAGAATTTCCATCACAGTCAGACATGTTCTCTGGGATTTGCAAGAACAGAAAAGACAATATGGAGAAAATGCATTGCTCTGGGTGGTTCTGAAGTCAAAGCCCAATTAGTCAGGCAAATTCAAGAAAGTTCAGTAATAAAATATTTGTCTCAACCATGACTGTTTTAAGCAAGCCTCAAACATCAAAAAAAGTTCCCTGGCGGCTCCGAGGTAAAGAATCCACTTGCCAATACAGGAGATGCAGGTTTGATCAGTGGGTCAGGAAAATCCCCTGGAGAAGGAAATGGCAACCAGTTCCAGTATTCTTGTGTGGAAAATTCCACCAGCAGGGGAGCCTGGCAGCTACAGTCTATGGGATCACAAAGTTGGACACGACTGAGCAACTGAGCACCCCAACATCAAAAATGGATAGATCATAAGGCTACTTTGAGCTTCCCTGCTGGCTCAGTGGTAAAGAATCTGCCTGCCAAGTGGGAGACATGAGTTCAAACCCTGGGTCAGGAAGATCCCCTGGAAGAGGAAATGGCAATCCACTCTACTATTCTTGCCTTGAGAATCCCATGGACAGAGGAGCCTGGGGTGCTACAGTCTACAGGGTCACAAAGAGTCAGATACGACTGAGCCACTGAACAATAACAACATGAGGCTGCTTTAGTCTTTGTTTATGATACAGGATTTACAGGCAAACTTTGAAAGGATTCTGTTGACTGTACAAAATATTTTAATTGGTCTTTAAAATATTCTTATGAGGTAAATTCAACTTGATTAAAATGTTTCCTGACTGGTCTCTGCTTATGAAAGCTCGTTACTCTGTCTTAACGCCATAAGAACTATTGATCATAATGTCAGTTTTTTAAAAATCCTTCCAGATTTTATCCAATTCTGAGTAGAGGTTATTTATACCTTAGAATGTTCTTAACAGCTTCATGTCAAAGGAAAAAGTCTGGAATGAGTTATAATTATGACCTCATTCAATATCATTTTAAATTATAATGTCTTGGGAAGTTTTGCTCACAGAATTCTTTAAGCCTCTAGGATATCCTTTTATTCTTTTCCCAAAATTCTCCTTATCATTCAAGACCTAATTCAGATACATTCTCCTCCATGAAACTGTTCCTAATTCTTCATCAGCCTTAACCAAACGTTCTTCTTTGCTTCCAAGACACTGCAGTGTTTTTATTTAGCATTTGTAATGGTCACTTTGCTTTGTATGTTACAGTCACTTGCCTGCATCTGTCTTCCTGAGTTAAAATGCCTTCAGTGGAACAGACAGGATCTTATACATTTTGCATCCCAGGGAACTGATCAGGTACGTGGAATCAGTAAGCATCCAACAGAATTAAGTTACATGAAACTGTACAGGTTTGATCTGATAGGCATTGCTTTTCAGCTTGTTCTCTGGGTTTGTTTGCAGTGGTTTGCTCATTTCAGTAATTATGAAATGCAAACCTCAATCAGTTAGGACAAATAGTTCTAGAGCCTTCTCTTCCATAGTCTTAATTTCAAGTTCCGGTAAATGCCAGGAGATAAGCAAAGCATTTTCTGATGCACACTGTCTCAGATTGGGCTCACACCCGATACAAGAGTCCAAGTGGGTGAATAATGCCCTGCATATTTGGCCTGACTTGAGGTGCTTCCAGACAAGCTGGCTAATAATTAATTAAGGAAGACGGTTCTATAAACGCTTTGTTCCCAACTCCCCCACTTGTTCCCTCACTCAGTAACTCCCTCTTTATTATCAACAAATGACGCTTGAACCCATAGTACATACTGGGCATCTCTAGCAACTTGAAATACAGAGCTCAATAAGGACCTAGAACGGAACTCCTGTCAAGAAATGTAGGAGCATATCAACAGAAGAGTCTAACTTTTAATATTCAAAAATCTAAAAGATTGTTTTAACAGAAAATATTCACCCAGAACAAGCCCTGGGTGAGCAAGAAGAGTTTGTTTTTCAGCAAAGATGGAGACTATTTTAGTACTTGCATTTCAGATGTACACAACATGCCTTTGAGATCCTGTGAACAATTCAGACTAAGGTGTCCAGCCACGAAAGACAAGAGTAATTGCAGAGGCAGGGACCATCTCTGGGGAATCCCAGCTGTGATGCTATACTGTGTCCCACACCAGCTTCTGCACTGATTCCACAAGAGCCAAGGCCTCACCAATCTGGTTAGATGTTGTTTTGCCGTGACCTGAAACCTGATGTTCTAGAGAAAGAACACAACTCCCAGGCTGCAATTTGTGGCTGAGATTCTGCTCACAAGTATCAAGAGTGCCACAAATCTTTCAGATGCAATGAGATTATTTTGATAGAAAAAGAAATCAGAGTAAATTTACAAATGTTCCTTGTTGTTTAGTCACCAAGTCGTGTCCAACTCTCTGCCACCCCATGAACTACAGCTCACCAGGCTTCCCTGTCCTTCACCATCTCCCAGAGCTTGCTCAAACTCATGTCCATTGAGTCAGTGATGCCATCCAACCTTCTCATCCTCTGTCACCCCTTCTCTTGCCCTCAGTCTTTCCCATCATCAGGGTCTTTTCCAACAAGTTGACTTTTCACATCAGGTGGCCAAGTATTGGTACTTCAACTTCAGCATCAGTCCTTCCAATCAATATTCAGGGTTGATTTCCTTTAGGATGGACTGGTTTGATTCCTTGCTGTCCAGAAAATGAGTCTTCTCCAGCATTTTCATTTTTAATTTTGCTACATTGTATTTATATGTTTCTTATTGAAGTATAGTTGATGTGGGCTTCTCACGTGGATCAGTGGGTAAAGAATCCGCCTGCAAAGCAGGAGACACAGGAGACCTAGGTTCCACCCCTGGGTTGGGAAGATCCCCAGGAGCAGGGCATGGCCACCGACTCCAGTAATTCTGCCTGGAGTATCTATGGACAGAGGACCCTGGCGGGCTACAGTCCATAAGGTTGTTGTCTGACTGTTGTCTGACGCCAACAGTCAGACGTGACTGAAGCGACTGAGCACATAGTTATGTACAATATTAGCATAACGCCCTCCAAGTCCAAACGTTGCTGCAAATGGCAAAATTTCATGCTTCTTATGGCCTCAGAGTATTCCCTTGTACATATATACCACATCTTCTTTATACATTTGCATTCTCAACCCTGCACCTCTGGCCAGAGCCAGGGGCTTATCTGCCAAGACAATGTTCAGCTGTATCAGCCCTCTTCACAGCAGGGACAGAAAGAATTATTCAAAGAATCATTGCCCTGTTATACACAAGGCTGCTCTGTAAATCCTCTTCCAGGAGAAACTCACAGAAGTGTGGGAAGAATATGAGATACCTAGAATAGTCAAATTCATAGAGTAGGAAAGTACACTGGCAGAGGCTAGGAGCCTGCGGTAGGAGCTGGGAAGGCGGGATCTGGTGTTTAATGAGGACAGAGTCTCAACTTAGGAAAGTGAAAAATTCAGGATATGGATGATGGTGAGAGTTACAAGGCAATGTGAATGTACTTATGCCACTGAAATGTACAGTTAAATATAGTTAAAATAGTATGTCTTTTATTAAGAGACTTTTACCACTCTAAAAAAAAATTTTAAAAGACAGTAAAAAAAAAAGTGTGAGAAGTGTAGGTGAAGGACTCTGGACTGTGGTTATTCTACTCATTATTGAACATGTGTTTCACTAAAATGTACTTTTTTGGTTTTCTGTAAGCGTTAGGTGTGTCTGTGAGAATGTTTCTGAGGCAAGTTATAGACTATTCAATGTGAAACAGCTCAAACAATAGGAAACCTTAGGATAGGGCAAGGCAGGTTCTTTAACTCAGTGGATAAACAATATCACAACACCTGGTGCCTTCTATATTTCAGTTTTGTCATCTTCAGGATGTCACATGACTGCTTTTATAGTCAAAATATGGCTGCAGCAGCCTCAGATGGTAATTCTAAACAGGCAATATTTATTGAGAGGACAGGGACTTCCCCCTGCCTTCCCTTGTGGCTCAGCTGGTAAAGAATCCGCCTGCAATTCGGGAGACCTGGGTTCCATCCCTGGGTTGGGAAGATCTCCTGGAGAAGGGGAAGGCTACCCATTCCAGCATTATGGCCTGGAGTATTCCATGGACAGTCCATGGGGTCACAAAGAGTCAGACACGATTGAGCGACTTTCACTTTCAGTTAATTATTTTAACAAGGAAATTTCCAGAAGCTCCCCAATTGACTTCTCATCAGTCTCTATTGGCTAGATTTAGCCACACACCCATCCCTAAATCAACACCTGTAAAAGGAATGAATTAATTATGATTGTTTTAAACCAGTCACACTTTGGTCCTTGGGGTCCGTAGAGAGGACACCTATCCTGCACTCATGGGAAGAGGGCACCAGGACAAAATCAGGCCTCCAGGGAAAGGGAACAGGATGCTTATGGTAGGCAAACAACTGTCACCACTGGATTAAAGAACATATTTGCCGGGGGAGGGAGGCTGGACACAAACGAAGGACTTTTGCTTTTACAGTATAAACCAGTCTTGACCTCCCAGTGATAAAAGCTAAGGTCACCAAACAGTCTTCGATTTCAAAGAGGTTTTCCAAAGCCTTGCTAGTCAGTTCATTTATTTACTCACCAAAGATAAAGAGGATTTTTCATTTTAAAAAACACCTATTAAAAATTCCAAAGCAAATTTTCAAATTCTAAATAGCATCTTTACTTGTGGACAAGAGAAGCAGAAAAGGGTCCCATAGGATGAGACAGATTGTGGGAGATATTTTATGAAATAATCTCCTTCAGACAATGATGTGATAAGTGAATCTTCAAATTTTCTATGTATAGATAAGCCATCTTTCAGAAACAGCACGTTCAAAATCATCATGTTGTCTAGACATAAAATCAATTAGTAGAATAAAATAGAATACCTAGGAACAGGCACACATGCATAGGAAAACCAATGCATTAAAAAATTGGAATCTCAAATTAGTGGGAATAAAGAACTTTTTTAATTGAAAATTTTATTGAGATAATTGTAAATGTACATGGTTATAAAAAATAATAGAGAGATCCTTTGTACACTTTGCCCATTTTTCCTCAATGATAACATTTTGCAAAATTACAATAAAATATCACAACCAGGTATTGACCGAGCAAGCGTACCTCGTTTTACACACCTCCCTTTGTTTCACTTCCTTGATACTGCATTTTTTACAAAATTAAAGTTTGTGGCAACTCTGTGTCAAGTAAATCTATCAGAACCATTTTTCCAACATTTCTCACTTCATGTCTCTGTGTCACATTTTAGTAATTCTCACAGCATGTCAAACCTTCTCATTATTGTTGTTGTTCAGCCGCTCAGTCGTGTCCGACTCTTTGCGACCCCATGGACTGCAGCACCCCAGGCCTCCCTGTCCCTCACTGTCTCCCAGAGCTTGCTCAGACTCGTGTCCATTGAGTTGGTGATGCCATCCAGCCATCTGGTCCTCTGCCGTCCCCTTCTCCTCCCAAATTCAATCTTTTCCAGCCTCAGGGTCTTTTCCAATGAGTCAGTTTTTTGCATCAGGTGGACAAAATATTGGAGCTTCAGCTTCAGCATCAGTCCTTCCAAAGTATATTCAGGGTTGATTTCCTTTAGGATTGACTGGTTTGATCTCCTTGCAGTCCAAGGGACTCTCAAGAGTCCTCCAACACCACAGTTCAAAAGCATCAATTCTCATATTTATTATCTTTGATGTTATTACCATGAACTGAGAGTTTAGATGATTATTAACATTTTTTAGTAATAAAGCATTCCCTGCTGGCTCAGTGGTAAAGAATCTGCCTGCCAATGCAGGAGACTCCAATTCAATTGAATTGGGAAGATCTCCTGGAGAAGGAAATGGCAACCCACCCCGGTATTCTTGCCTGGGAAATTCCATGGACGGAGGAGCCTGGCAGGCTACAGCCGGTGGCATCTCAAAGAGTCAGACAGGACTTGGGGGCTGAAGAACAACAGCAACAAACATAGCTTTTTGAAACTTCATGTGACTCATTTTATTGAGATATTCACTTTGCTGCTGTGGTTCAGAACCAAAGCCACAATATCTCTGAGATCTGCCTGAGTAAGTGGAATCATTCAGTATGTAACTTTTGGGGACTGGCTTTATTTATTTAACTCAGTGCAATTCCCTGAGGATTTGTCCAAATTGTTATGTGTATTGATAGTCTGTTCCTTTTTGTTACTGAATAGTATCCTTCGGTATGAATGGACCACAGTTTGTTTAATCATTTGCCTGTTAAGATTTACTGAATAAATAGGCCTATTCCAGTTTTAGCTTATTACAAACTAAATTTCTATAAACACTTGTGTATAGGCTTTCATGTGAATATAAGGTTTCATTTCTCTGCAGAAAATGCCCAAAAGTGTATCTGCTAAGTCATGTGGTAATTACAGGTTTTCTTTTATAAGAAACTACCAAACTTCTCCGAAGTGGTTGTACAGTTTGACATTCCCACCAGCAACATATGAATGGTTCAGTTTCTCTGCATCCTCACCAGGATTGTTGTTCTGCTGAGTATGTACTGGTGTTTCATTGTGGTTTTACTTTGCACTACGGCTGGCAAATGATGTCAAATCTTTTAATGTGCTTACTTGCCATCGTATGTCTTCTTCACTCATGTTTGTTCATGTCTTTTGCCATTTTCTAACTGGATCTTTTTTTACTTGAATTTAATTGAGTTTTGAGAACTTTTTTCAAAAATAAATATGTTGGAGTTTAGGTGATTGCATTGACAGATGGATTCCTTACCACTGAGCCACCAGGGAATGCTATATTACTAAAGAAAAAATTGCTAATAATCATCTAAACTTTGAGACTTCCCTGATAGCTCAGTTGGTAAAGAATCTGCCTACAGTGCCCTTGAAAATTAAGCAGTTAACATACCCATCAACTCACTTCTTCTTGGGCTGGAAGAAAGTGAAAGTTGCTCAGTTGTGTCAGACTCTTTGCAACTCCATGGACTACAGTCCATGGAATTCTCCAGGCCCGAATACTGGAATGGGTAGCCTTTCCCTTCTCCAGGGGATCTTCCCAACTCAGGTATCTCCTAGGTCTCCTGCATTGCAGGCAGATTCTTTACCAGTTGAGCCACAAGGGAAGCCCAAGAAAGCGGGCTTCCTGATAGCTCATTTGGTAAAAGCAGCTTCCCTGATTGCTCAGTTGTTAAAAAAAAGAAAATCCGCCTGCAATGTAGGAGACCCTGGTTCAATTCTTGGGAAGATCTGCTGGAGGAGGGATAGGCTACCCACTCCAGTTTTCTTGGGCTTCCCTTGTGTCTCAGCTGGTAAAGAATCTGCCTGCAAATGCAGAACACCTGAGTTCAATCCCTGGGTTGGGAAAGCGACTTTCACTTTGAGAACTTTTAATATACCCTAGGTACAATCCTTCATTGGATATATGGTTTTAAAATGTTTTCTCCTCGTGGATATCCTCTTTCCATCCTCTTCAGGCGGGCTTGACTGAAACTTGACAAAGTAATATGTGGCTAAACTTTAGTTGACAAGCTCGGGGCCCTCACTGGGTTCTGCTTGGCTAACTTTGGAAGACTGACTAGATAATATTTTTCTAATTAATTTTTATTGGCATTTAGATGCCTTATGGGCTTCCCCCATAGCTCAGTTGGTAAAGAATCTGCCTGCAATGCAGGAGATCCCTGTTGGGATTCCTGGGTCAGGAAGACCCTCTGGAGAAGGGATAGGCTACCCACTCCAGCGTTCTTGGACTTCCCTGGCGGCTCAGCTGGTAAATAATCCACCTGCAATATGAGAGACCTGGGTTCCATCCCTTGGTTGGGAAGATCCACTGGAGAAGGAAAGGCTACCCCCTCCAGTATTCTGGCCTGGAGAATTCCATGGACCGTATATAGTCCACGAGGTCGCAAAGACTCAGACACCACTGAATGACTTTCATTTTCACTTGCCTTACAATGCTGTGTCCATTTCTACACTACAGCAAAATGAATCAGCTGTACGTATACATAATCCCCCTCCCTTTTGCATTTCTTTCAAAAAATCTACAAACAAGAAATGCTGGAGAAGGTGTGGAGAAAAGGGAACACTTCTATACTGTTGGTGAGTATAAATTGACCAGGCAACTTGTAAAGTTCCTTTCCAACCTTGAGGCTCAAAGAAATAACAGTAATACTTACTGAACTAAGATTTCACTCACTAAAGTAGCAAGTACTGAGTCAAGTTCTCTATGTCTATGCAACAAAGAAGTTAGTTGCTCAGATTCCTAGAAGTCCCAGGGACTTCCTCTAAGTTGCCATTACTGTTCTTCTGTCTGTGTTTGATAGCACTCTCCCCTCTTGGTGGTCTTTATCTGTCCCTGTTGCTCTGGCTCTTAATTCACCCTGGATACTGTCCTGAGCTGTGACTGTAACATCACTGCTTGATGATGTCACTCATCCATCCATAAGCTACACTTATCTGCAGTCCATGCTTTTCGCTGAGACTGCAGGAACTTTCTCATCATATTTATGGATCTTCAGAGTTTCCCTAAAGTGCGGTCCTTGCATGCCCTGGCCCCTAAATAACTTCTACTAATGTGTTGCGTGTGCTAGTTCACTTCAGTCATGTCCAGCTCTTTGCGACCCTATGGACTGTACTCCTCTAGGCACCTCTGTCCATGGGATTCTCCGGGCAAGAACACTGGAGTGGGTTGCCATGCCCCCTTCCAGGGGATCTTCCCAACCCAGGGATCGAACCCATATCTCTTATGTCTCCTGGATTGGCAGACAGGTTCTTTACTGCTAGCACCATCTGGGAAGCCCCCTTCTACTAATACAGATTTATTATTCTCACTCTTTAGGGTTTTTCCCCAAGATCTTACCTCAAGGAACATGGCCTATATTCACTTAGGGCCAGTCCAGCGGATATTAAAGAAGCGTGTCATGATGTCTAATTTAAAGCCACCTTGCACCGCCTGACCTCTTTCTAGAGGTGAATTCCCTATCAATTCTGGAAACTTCTTGAAGATCAGAATGCAGTTCTGTATGCCTCTTGTTCTAATTTTTTTAACTTTAACTTGCAACCTATTTATCCATCTCTAAGATTAATGGCATCATTTAAATGGGACATGTAGCCACTTGTGAAGCCAACCTAGAGTTTTCAAGGTTTGTTCTTCTGTTCAGAGGTCCTCAACAATGTCCTCAGTCATTCCTCACTAGAATGACTCAACTCAGAAAAACTGTTATTCTCACAATTATGGTTTATTATATAGCAAGAAAATTCAGATTAAAGTCAGGAATAAAGAAAGGGAACTCCAGGAGACTCTAGGTGTAGCATCCTGTGGTCCTCTAGTAGGTTCATGTGGACAGTTTAATTCTCCCAGAAGCAAAGTATAACAGCAAGCACAGAGTGTTACCAACCAGAGGAGCTCACCTGACCCTTGGCGTCCAGTCTGCCCACTGGGCTGAACTTCAGTCTCTAGTCCCTCTAGAGGCTGAGCTGATACTGCATCCTGGGGAGCAAGGATGCTCTTAAGAAGTAAGATACTCCAAGGGCTTAGAGATTACCTCCGAGAAGCAAAAAGGTCAACCTTTCTTTGGAATGTTCAGAGTGTGGACAGCCTCCTAAGTTAAAGTTGATCCTTTACTGTACATTTCCATGAGGGCCACCGAAGACTTTTGGTACAAAAACTACTTCACTCAACATGCAAAGAGTGCTCAGACATCTATATCAGTGTTGGTTGTTGTTATTGTTTAGTCGCTAAGTCGTGTCCAACTCTTTATGACCCCATGGACTGCAGCACACCAGGCTCCTCTATCCTTCACCATCTCCCAGAGTTTACTCAAATTCCTGTCCATTGAATCGATGATACCATCCAACCATCTTGTCCTCTGCCGCCCCTTCATCCTAATCATTCTTCTTTCTCATTTTTCAAAGTTGAATAGTCCTAATCTTTGCAATGTATTCTCAACTGAGAGTGACTTTATTCCTTTGGTGATTTTTCTTCTTTATTTCAATTCTTTATCTGACACATAGAGAACCGAGCTGCATCTAATAATCAAGGAGTATGTGTATCATAATTTATCATATAAACATTAGGAAAATATCTGTTTCCAAAATATTTGTGCTTGATGCTCAACATTTACAGGCATTTTAGGCCAAAGAAATGAACCTTGTGATGGCTAATTTTGTGTATCAACTTGACTAGAGCAAGAAATACATAGATAATTCATTAAACACTTTTTCTAGATGTGTCTATGAAGGTGTTAACCAGAAGAGATTACATTCAAGTTAGCAAATTGAGCAAAGCAAGCTACCCTCCTTGCTCAATGTGGATGGGCATCACCCCTGCGAGGACAGCCTGAAGTGGATCCCACAGGAGGCGCAGAGTCCACTCAAAACTTAGCCCGCTCCCTGCAGGGAGAGCCTGCCCCTGCTGTTACGGGAGACCAGCGCTCTCTCAGGAGTCACCGTCCCTGTAGGCAGAGCCAAATCTGCCGCCACCCTGCTGTCAGCTCCCAGCCATGCTTCCCAGGTGGCGCTATCGTAAATAATCCACCTTCCAATGCAGGAGACATAGGAGATGCAGGTTCAACCCCTGGGTCGGGAAGATTCCCTGGAGGAGGGACAGAGGAGCCTGGCAGGCTACAGTCCACAGGATCGCAGAGCCAGACGTGACTGAGAGACTAACCACAGCACATACTCTTCTAGATTTCACATTTCTGCATTAACATTCACATTGAATCACGAGGCTGTATTCCTGAAACTAATAAAATATTATAAATAATTATACATCAATAAAGAAATAATTAATAAAACAAAAAAGATAAAATCGATCTAATACCCCATTGTGCTGTACATAGTCACTCAGTCATGTCAGACTCTTTGCCACCCCATGGACTGTAGCCCACCAGATTCCTCTGTCCATGGGGATTCTCCAGGCAAGAATACTGGAGTGGGTTGCCATGCCCTCGTCCAGAGGATCTTCCCAAGCCAGGGAGCAAACCCAGGTCTCCCACATTGTAAGTGGATTCTTGACTGTCTGAGCCACCAGAGAAACCCAATACTCTATTATATAACTACAATTTTCCAGAAATACTGATGTTCTTTGTTGCCAGTTACATTTTGCTTCAATGTAAGAAAAACTGATGATATTAAAATCAATTTGCAAAATGTTTTTATGAAGATAATAGTTAGTTTCCAAAAAAAAAAAAGCAGCATTATTCACAAAAGCTATGGTATAGAAACAACCTAAGTCTGTCAGTGAATGAATAAATAAAGAAAATCTGGTATAAGTACATCATACATTTATATGTATATATAATGAAACATTATCAGCCTTAAAAAAGAAAGAAATCTTGTCATTTATGACAGCATTATTAGAACTTGAGGGCTTTATGCTAAGTGAAATATGCTAGATAGAGAAAGAAAAATATTTCATGGTATCACATATACATAGAATCTTTAAAAAAAAAAAAAAAAGGAGGGGGGAAAACTCATAGAAACAAAGAGAAGAAAAGTGATTGCTAAAGCAAAACAAAAAAGCAGAAAAGGGGCTGAGGGGTTAAGGAAATACATTGGTAAAAGGGCACAAACTTTCAACTGTAAGATGATAAGTCCTGAAGATCTATTATATAACATGATGACCTGGTTGATAGCACTGTGTTGTATGTTTGAAATTTGCTAAGAGAATAGAACTGAAATGTTATCACCCCCCTCCAAAAAAGAAATTTTTAAGGTAATAAATATGTTAATTAACTCAATGGAGGAAATCTCTTCACACTATATACATGTTAAATTATCACATTGTACACTTTAGCTGTCTTGCAATAATATTTGTCAATTATAACTCAAAAAACTGAAAAAAGGACATCTCCTAAGACTTCCAATTGTTGATAGAGGCTTGAATTACATAAAGAAAAACATATAAAGTGAAAATGCAGATATTTGTTTTGTTTAGACTTCTTTTGATGCTGCATCCATTGATTTTAAGATGGGGAACGATATCATTTTAGAAAGAAAATCTTTCCCAGATGGAATTTGAAAAAAACAGTGACCTAATCTTTTAAAAATTATTGTCATGAGGCAGTTGAGAAGAACAGAACTTGACAAGAGAGCAGGGATGTCTACAGATTTACAAAAGCAAAGAAGAAGAGAAAAACCACTCAGAGAGCTGTCAACTGCAATCTTCCTGCAAGAAGACAAGATTTCTTTCTCTTTGCAGCAGGAAGCTGCTGAGTGAAGGGAGCACAGTGTCAGAATCACAGAATGAATCCATATGGGACCACAGTCAATCTTAGTGGAATTCCTGGAGGCCAGAGTCATGACCCTAAACGTCTTTAGAGAGAGGAATGAACACAACAACAAATGTGGGAGAAGGGAAGGAATGACTATAACTTTCTCTACTTGGTTTTTCAAATTTTTTGCTTGGCCGCATTGCGCAGCATATGGGATCTCAGATCTTAGTTCCCAGACCAGGGACAGAGCCATGCCCCCCGCACAGAGTCCTAACCTTGAGAGCACCAGAGTATTCCTTATAGCTTTCTTTTAGAAAATAAAAACTCAAATCCTATAAAAAGTGAAAACAAATTCTCTCTTGGAAAATACGGTATAAATTGGCAATGGCTTTTGGTAATGAAACCTACTGATGGAAACTGATCAGGAGAAAGAACGTTCAATCAAAATGAATATACCTGAATACATTAAAAAAAAAAAAACTTGCAAGTAACATCTTTGCTGTCACATAGATATAGATAATATCAGTGCTAGTCCTATATAAAAAGACCCATGAAAGTAAAAGAAGGTTTATAGTATAAAAGTTCTTCATTTTTCAATTAATGAAACCTAATGAGGTGGTTGACCTGGAATTTCTTTACAGGGCCCAGAATTCAAATTTATTCTATTTCAAATGGGGTCAGATTAACAACCAAATGAATTGCCAGTGTCATTTTTTTATTAAAACAATCAAAGAAATTTCCAAATGTAACATGTTGAAAAACTGAGGCATACCCACCTAACTAGATGATAGAAGAGACAGGCAAGTCTCATAGATGAGACTCACAAATAAAACAACTCAGAATCACTCAAGACCAAAGCCACTGCAGGGAATACCCCAGAATGGAAAGGATGAAGAAATGGGGTAAAATCATAGGGTATGGGTTACAGGCTGGTCCTTAAAACATCAGTGCAATAATGATCACTTACCAGTTTTGATGGAAGGAAAAGAAGTAATTTTAAAAAGAACAAAATGTGTTGTGTTCTTGGAACTGTCTAATCAAGAAGGAGGCCCATTCTTGTTTCCAGGAAAATGTATCATTGTCTGAGGTGGAAGTGGTCTGAGAAGGAAAGAAAACTTACTTTTATTGGAAGGTACGTGGGCAGACGTGAAGCTTAGCATCTACACGTTCTTTCTTATCTGATCCCCACAACAACCCCCGTAGAAGGCACCACTGATCCCATTTTACAAATATGGGCAACATTTAATGAGTGCTTCCTATGTGAAGGAGCTGTGCTAAAGATTCTGCATAGATTATTTACCTCATCTAAGTCTCACAACTGCTGCTGAGTGTTGGCATTATCCCATTTTACAGAAGTGGAAACTGAGGCTCAGATGTTGAGGTCATTTGTCTGTGGAGCACTAACAGGGGAGCTGGCATTTCAAGAATCCTGGACTCCTTCACAGTGCATGCTCTTCCCTCTATACTAAATGAAAAATTTTAAATGAGAATGAACTGTGGAAAGCAGGTCAAAGAGGAAACTGACCCAGACAAAACAAGGCCATCAGGAACAGAACCCGCCTGGTTTCAAATCCCAGTCCAGAGCTACTTCCAGCTCCCAATGAGGCTAGAATGAAGTCTGTGAGATCAGCTTTGTCATATTCCATCCTCAAACCTTCTGACATTAACCTGATTTAAAAAAAAAACAAAACTCTCATCCTAGAAAGAAGAGTCACTATAAGAAAATTATTTTAAAATGAAGGCATTAAAGGGAAGTCTTTGAAAGCATACCCTAAGAATTATTTTTCCTAATTACACGGCCAGCATCACTAATCATCATGGACTGTAGCCCGCCACAATGCCATGGACTGTAACCACCAGGCTCCTCTGTCCATGGGATTCCCCAAGCAAGAATACTGGAGTGGGTTGCCATTTCCTTCTCCAGGAATCTTCCTGACCCAGGGATCGAATCCAGGTCTTCTGCACTGCAGGCAGATTCTTTACCATCTGAGCCACCAAATGAACTCCCAATCATGAGGAAAATGAAAATCAAAACCACAATGAGATATCACTCCACATCTGTCATAATGTCCATCATCAAAAATGTCTAAAAATAACAAATTGTTGTCAAGGATATGGAGCAAAGAGAGCCCTTGCACACTGCTGGTGGGAATATAAATAGGTACAGCCACTGTGAGAAACTGTATGGAGGTTCCTCAAAAAGCTAAAAATAGAACTACCACATTATCCAGCAACTTCACTCCTGGGTATATATCTAAAAAAACAAATAAACCAAAATGCTAATTTGAAAAGATTTTTGCACCCCAATGTTCAGAGCAGCAGTATTTATAATTGTCAAGATATGGAAGCAAACCAGGTGTCCATCAGCAGATGAATAAATTAAGAAGATGTAGTATGTACAATGGAATATTACTCAGCCATAAAAAAGAATGGAATTTTTGCCATTTGCCAGCAACGTGGATGGACTCAGAAGGCGTTCTGCCTAGTGAAAGAAGTCAGATAGAGAAAGACAAATACTGTATGACATCACTTATATGTGGAATATTAAAAATAAAACAAAGCAACTGAATATAGCAGAAAAAGAAGAAGCAGATTCACAGATACAGAGAATAAACTACTGGTTGCCAGTGGGGAGAGGAGACGGAGGAGGTAGGGAAGTAAGGGATTACTTTACTTGCAAACTATTAGATATAAAATAAGCTACAGGGACATATTGTACAAGACTAGGAATACAGCCAATATTTTGTAGTAAATGAAAATAGAGTGTAACCTTTACATTGCATTAAAAAATAAAATTTTAAATGTTTTAAATAAAAACTTTTTTAAAAATTACATGGCCAATTGGTTCACGGTGTAACAATGCCCAGTCACACTAGCTGGCTTCATGTATCATGTACTCAGACCAGAGCCAGCCCAGGACAGGCATTTGCCCCCAGATTCTGTAACTGGGGGTGATAATCACAAACCTAAGTCACAGTGCTACTTCCTCTCTGGACACTGGCAAAAATGTCTGATTGAGCACATATGAAGGACAAGAAACAAAATGTTGACCTCTCTTGAGAATCACTGAGAGAGATGCCCGCTGATGACCAGCACAATCATTTTACAGAAGTGAGATCTGAGCTCCCAAACCCACCGAGGGGCGTGGACGGCACCGCAAGGAATTCCATAGTCACCGTGCCTTCATCGCTGTTAGATCCCGTCTGCCCACGAGGACGTCACAACCCAGCAGGGGAGGTAGACACTGAATAAACAATTATAAGGAGGAGAAACGCCACATATGAGACAGTCATGGAGCTTGAGGACCAGGAGGGTGTGTGTGTGTAAGAGAGACACATAGAGAGAGATGGGGGTGTTTAAAGCAAAGATCAACATCCTTGGAAAAGGAAACCACGCACAAAGAAACTGCTAGGAAATAAAGAGCATAGAACATTCGGGAAGCAAAAGAAAACTCCTATCCCTGGAGCAGGAGGAAGAATGTGGGAGAGGACTGGAGATGCAGCTGGAGAGGTAGGCAGAGACATCCTGACTTTATCCCTCTAACTTGTGAGCTTATTTATTAATAACAAGCCTGCTCATGAGAGATGGATCTGCTCCCTCCGTTCTGCCAAAATCCAGTTTAAGAGCCTCTAAGACAGAAGGCCAGACCAAACGTGACACCCACCAAGGCAATAATGCCATCCCACAGCCTTTTGCGAAACAGCCCACCAGCCTTTTACCCAGAGACCAAGTGAAGTTTCTGCCACGTGGCTGTGACAGCATGTTTTGATTTTCTTTTGTGATTAATCGCAGCTTGCGTGCATGCGCTCAGTCACTCAGTTGTGTCCAACTCTCTGGGGCCCCATGGACTGTAGCTCACCTGGCTCCTCTGCCCATGAAATTTCCCAGGCAAGAACACTGGTGTGCATTGCCATTTCCTTCTCCAGGGCCTCTTCCCCCCGCCACCTCCCACCCCAGGGATCAAACTCATGTCTCCTGCATTGGCAGGTGGCTTCCTTACCACTAGCACCACATGGGAAGCCCTAAAATATCTGCTGGCTGCTCAGCCAAATATCCACCACCTTTAATTAAAATTCACTTTCTAATTGATCAGCTTAAAATTTTTGCTTCCAAAACCCAATCAGGAAGATCCTTGCAGAAATTCAGAGCATGCATAGATTGCAATTTCTGTGCCTCTTATATCCATATCTTAAAAATAATAACTGAAGAACTTCCCTAGGGGGTCAGTGATTAATAATCCACCTTTTAATGCAGGGGACTCAGATAATAATAATTGATAACATAATTTAACTTAGTAATTCTATATAAGTTTCTGTCAAACCCTTGTAAGAATTTTACAGAGCATCAGTTAATGAGATCTGAACCAAAAGCTCTCTTTTACAAGACAGTTTTATGAAAACTTACACTCATTTCCCTGCTGCCCTGCCAAATGTCTGAACAAAAGTCTGAAAAACAAGTTGTCATGCCCAATGATTACAATTTCCAGTTCCACAGACAATTCTGGAAGAAGATGCCACTCACATCACATTAAAAAATTTTTTCTACATTCAACCAAATACCCAATTCTAAACACCAAAAAAAAAAAAAATGAGTTCAAAATTGATACGTAATATCCAGCTCCTGGATGTCTAGTGATGAAACATTCAGAGTTATCTAACTAAATTCAACAATTTACAGTTTGTTAGCATTGAAAGTATGTGAAAGTGTTAGTCACTCAGTCATGTCTGACTCTTTGCGACTCCATGGACAGTAGCCCACTAGGCTCCTCTGTCCATGGAATTCTCCAACAAGAATACTAGAGAGGGTTGTCATTTCCTTCCCCAGGGGATCCTCCCAACCCAGGGATCAAACCTAAATCTCGTGCACTGCAAGCAGATTCTTTACCATATGAGCCACCAGGGAAGTCCTTGGGTGTGTTCAAACACATGCAGAAAATAAGAAAGATGTGGTCAAGCAGAGCAGGAAGTTGGGTCCAAATGACAAGAGCGGCTTAGCAGAGACAGGCCTCAGTATGCATCAGCTCAGTTCAGTTCAGTCGCTCAGTCATGTCCAACTCTTTGCAACCCCATGGATTGCAGCATGCCAGGCCTCCCCGTCCATCACCAACTCCTGGAGTTTACTCAAACTCATGTCCATTGAGTCGGTGATGCCATCCAGCCATCTCATCCTCTGTCATCCTCTGCTTCTCCTGCCTTCAATCTTTCCCAACATCAGGGTCTTTTCAAATGAGTCAGTTTTTCCCATCAGGTAGCCAAAGTATTGGAGTTTCAGCTTCAACATCAGTCCTTCCAATGAATATTCAGGACTGATTTCCTTCAGGATGGACAGGTTGGATCTCCTCGCAGTCCAAGGGGCTTTCAACAGTCTTCTCCAACACCACAGTTCAAAAGCATCAATTCTTCAGTGCTCAGCTTTCTTTATAGTCTAATTCTCGCATCCCTACATGACCACTGGAAAAACCATAGCCTTGACTAGACAGCCCTTTGTTGGCAAAGTAGTGTCTTTGCTTTTTAACATGCTGTCTAGGTTGGTCATAACTTTTCTTCCAAGGATTAAGTGTCTTTTAATTTCATGGCTGCAGTATGAATACAGGGGAATATTCTTTGCTGCAAGTTCTCATTTTTAAAAAGAACCAGGTCAGGGACTTTCCTGGTAGTCCAGTGGTTAAGAATCTGCCTTGAAATGCGGGGAACATGGGTTCAACCCCTTCCTGGTTGAGGAACTAAGATCCCACAGGCCGTGGGACACCTAAGCCCACACACTGCAACTGCGGAGCCCACACGCCACAGCTAGAGAGTGTGTGCCCTGCCATGGAAACTCCCCCATGATGCAATGAAGATCCTGCATGGGCAACTAAGACCCAATGCAGCCAAATAAATGAAAAGTGAAAGGATTAGTTGCTCAGTCGTGTCCAATTTTTTGTGACTCCATGGACTGTAGTCCACCAGGCTCCTCTGTCCACAGAAGTCTCCAGGCAAGCCTACTGGAATGGGCTGCCATTTCCTACTTGAGGGGACCTTCCCAACCCAGGGATCAAACCTAGGCCTCCCACATTGTGGTCAGACTCTTTACAGTCTAAGCCACCAGGGAAGCTAAATAAATAATGAAATTTTAAAAAAGAAGAAGCAGCAGCAGAGGATGAACCAGGTCAGGATGGACACTGACGATTTTCACCAGAGTTTGACAGGGGGCAAAAAACATATAAAGTTTCAACTCCTTTATACTAAACTTGAAATTATCAAAAGAGAAAAACTGTAGTTCTGGGCAAATTTTTATGACAATCATTGTTTTTTTTTTTAATTTTATTCTAGTAGAGTTTATTTACAATGTTCCATTAGTTTCAGATGTACAGCATACTGATTCTGTGATACATATACACACATTCATTATTTTTCAGGTTTTTCCCATATATTTTACAGAATACTGAACAGAGTTCTCTGTGCTATATAGGAGGTCTTTGCTGGTTATCTATCTTATATTCAGTAGTGTGTATGTTAATCCCAATCTTCCAATTTCATCAGCTTTCAACTCCAGAAGAATATTCAGTGGTGGCAGATCAGAAAGGCTTCTGAAGGTGATGGGCAGGTCAGGTAAAACAAAACATCCAGTTGAACCTGAACTTCAGACAAGTATCAAGTAGGTTTTTTGGTGTATGTCCCATGCAGCATTGACAGTATTTTTTATTTGCTAAGCCTGGCAAGTCTGGTAACTGCTGCTGTTGTTCGGTCACTGAGTCGTGTCTGACTCTTTGCAACTCTGTGGACTTCAGCACGCCAGGCCTCCCTGTCCTTGCCTATCTCCTGGAGTTTGCTAAAACTCACGTCCAAGTCAACAATGCCATCCAACCATCTCATCCTCAGTCGCCCCCTTCTCCTCCTGCCCTCAATCCTTCTCAGCATAAAGTCCTTTCTAATGAGATTGCTCTTCGCATCGTGCGGCCAAAGTATTGGAGCTTCATCTTCAGTTCAGTCCTTCCAATAAGTATTCAGAGTTCATTTCCTTTAGAATTGACCGGTTTGATCTCCTTGCAGTCCAAGGGACTCTGAAGAGTCTTCTTTGCAATTTGAAGACATAAATTCTTTGGCGCTCAGTCTTCTTCATGGTTCAACTCTCACATCCATCCATGACTACTGGAAAAACCAAAGGACTCTACGGACATTAGTCAGCAAAGTAATGTCTCCATTTTTTCATATGCTGTCTACGTTGGTCGTAACTTTTCTTCCAAGGAGCAAGCGTGTTTTAATTTCATGGCTGCAGTCACCATCTGCGTGATTTTGGAGCCCAAGAAAATAAAGTGTGTCACTGTTTCCATTGTTTCCCCATCTATTTGCCATGAAGTGATGGGTCCAGATGTCATGATGCTGGAAAGGATAAGCACCAACCCAGCTAGTGCAACGCCTTGTGAGTTCAGTTTGACTTAGCTAACCAAGGTTTTAACTTGGTGTTTCCTTTTTCAATGGCTTAATGAGCTTGGACATTTTACAAACACTTTGTGGCTTATCACTTTATCACATAATATGTTTACAGAAATGAAATGAATTTTGGTAACATGAAGCAATGAACAACACCAGAAAACATCTCTGAAATCTTGCTGAATACCAGCTTTCAAAACAAAAACTTGGAAATGCGATTCTGTTTTGATGATAAACACCTGCAATAAACTTAGGACATTTTTCCTAACCACACTCCCAGTGCCATGGAACAGCAAAGTGCTATTTGGTTAGGTTTGGGGGTGTTCATTGTTGTTTAAAATGTGTTTTATTTTTCAGAGAGAACTTAACTCAGTGAATCCACACTTGTCAAGCAGCCTGAGGACCACCACAGGTGTTTTACTGATTCTTTGTTTTGGACTTTGTGTAATAGTTCTGAGTCCAGCAGCTTCCATCTGTCATTAACCATGGAAAACATGAGATTACGCCATGGGTGGTATGAAAACATGCAGCATGCGCAGCTGATACAACAGTGCTGGGCACAAAGTGGGTGATAGACAAATACTCATTAAATCAATCAATATTTCTCCATCTTCCCTCTAACTTTAGGAAGAAATATTAATGGAGGAAAAAATAAACTCTAAGTATATTTTAGAAATAATCTAAGGGATACTATGTATGTGTACATTCTAAATGCATCTTCGTCTTTTCTAAAGGATATTTTGGAAACAAGGTAAAAGAAATATTTCTATCTAAATAGCATTCCTATCTGTGAACATTAGTTGGACACAGAAAATGATAGCTGTACTGTTACAACAGCCAAGTCGTGGAGGCAACTTCAGTGTCCAAAGAGAGAGGAATGCACAAAGATGAGATACACGTATACAATGGAATATTACTCAGCCATAAAAAAGAATGGAATAACGTCATTTACAGCAACACGGATGGACCTGGAAAAAGAACGCTGAGCACCAAAGAGTTGATGCTTTTGAACTGTGGTGTTGGAGAAGACTCTTGAGAGTCCCTTGGACTGCAAGGAGATCCAACCAGTCAATCCAAAAGGAAATGAGTCCTGAATATTATTGGAAGGACAGATGCTGAAGCTGAAGCTCCAATACTTTGGCCACCTGATCGGAAGAACTGACTCATTGGGAAAGACCCTGATGCTGGGAAAGATTGAAGGTGGGAGGAGAAGGGGACGACAGAGGATGAGATGGTTGGATGGCCTCATTGACTCAATGGACGTGAGTTTGAGTAAACTCCGGGGGTTGGTGATGGACAGGGAGGCATGGTGTGCTGCAGTCCATGGGATCACAAAGAGTCGGACACGACTGAGAGCCCAAACTGAACTGGAGGGACCTGGAGATAATCACACTAAGTGAAGTAAATCCGACAGAGAAAGACAAATATTATATAATATCATTTATATGTGGGATCTAAAATATGATACAAATGAATGTATTCACAAAGTAGTAACAGTCTCACAGACATTAAAAATAAACTTACAGTTATCAAAGGAGAAAGGCGGCAGGGAGGAATAAATTAGGAATTTGGGATTAGCAGATGCAAACTATTGAATATAAAATAGATAAACTACAAGGTCCTACTGTACAGTGCAGGGAACCATATTCAGTATTTTTGTTGTTCAGCCGTCCAGTCATGTCCTACTCTTTGTGACCCCATGGACTGCAGCACACCAGGCCTCCCTGTCCCTCACCATTTCCAGAAGTTTGCCCAAGTTCATGTCCATTGCATTGGTTACTATATTCAATATCTAGTAACCATAATGGAGAAGAATATGAGAAAGAATATATATATTAATATATATGTGTAACTGAATCACTTGGCTGTATACCATAAACCAACACAGCATTATAATTCAACTATACTTCAATTTAAAATTTTTTTAAAGAAACTGATAGCTACAATTGTGTGGATTACAAGGAATGTGTATGCCAAACGTTCTCCGTCCTAGCTGCACATTAGCATAACCTCAGGTGCTTTTTAAAAAAATTCCCAGGCCACACCCCACACCCATTAAGTCAAAATTTGTGTCACTAGAGTCAGGCGTCAGTACATTTAAAATGGGATCTCATTAGGTACTTAAGGCTGAGAATGACTGGCATAACTCTGATTCTTTTCTTCTCATATATTAACTTGTTCTAGATGAAGAATTGCTAAAATCCCAGACTCGTCCCTTCTTGGCTGAAAACCATTCATCTCCTTCTGCACAGTGTTCCCAACTGGTGGTCCCAAAAATAATTCCTCAAAAAGGGTGGGGGCAGTAAGGGAAGCTGAGTGATCCATGTTTCGTCTTCCCATGAGATTCCTCTTATGACGCACCATTTGACATAAGTTTATAAACCTTAATGTTTAAAAGAAACAAACAGGTACTTTCAGGAAACCTCAGTTTGGGATCGGGCAGGGTCAGAGTTGCGAACCACTGGTCTAGCGGTTCTGGGTCTCCTGATGCCTGAGTTCACCATGAATTGGTCACCTTGCAGCTTTAAGCAACAGGAGGAAGATGAGTTGAATCCACTGTGCTGAAGTCCCCTGAGCCCTCACAGGCCCAAGGGAAGGGATAAAACTGGGAGAAGCTCAAGGTGTCCACATCGTATCCAGTGGAAGGTGCTCTGTGCTGCTTTTGTGGTCACAAGAAACAAAGGCTCACAGGCTGTCTCAAGTCATGAAGACTCACTAGACGGACACCTGGGACAATACGAGAAATGTGACTTCCAAGTCAGGAAATGGTCCCACTCAACAACAGCTGGACCTCGGTCACTAGGGTGACATGGTCACTCCTCCTGTGTCGGCTTCTACCTTCTCAGCCCTCTTCCCCTCATCGCTGCCTCTTTTCTGTACCTCACTATGTCTGTTTATTCCAAAGCAGTTTCCTATGCCTTCCTAAGCACCTTGCTACTTTTCATCTCTCTCTAGACCTTCAGTCTTTGCTCCCCAAGCCCTGAGAAATCAGCATCTCTCATGTAGCACCCAGGCTTGCGTACCTTTTCAAACTCCCCAGAGGATTCCAGTGTGCGGCCAAGGTGGAGAATCAAGGCACCAAAGAAAAGAGGATATAGATAAGGCAAAATAGATTTCTTTTTTATTATAGCTTGAGCCCAAAATAAAGAAAACTTGAAGATTTCTCAAAATGCCTGAGTCTCTCAAAAAGTTTTTCTCAAAAATGCCTTGCATTTTTGTTTTAATTCAGTGTCTCACTTCTCTTCCTATGGAGTATCAATTTATTCACATGTATGTTAGTATTTTAACCGTGCTGTATCTAAAGGGAAGCAAAAGGAAGTGGAGTCTCAGTGTAATCACTTCCTGGAGAAACTACATTAGACAAGATTGATGCTCTCTAATGAGCCAAGCCTGCCATCTAGTGGTGACTTCCGCTGAATTGCAGATAAAAGGTTTCTCAACTTTTAACAAAGCTCTTGGGAAAGGGACTTGTCTATTCCAGCAACTCATCTGCCTGGAAAAAAAAAAAAAACGCACCTATTGGAAAAAAGTAGCTTTGCCATTTTCTAGATGTGTGTGCAATTATTGTTATTGAACTGAACCAGCTTCTTGATTCTGTTGAGTAAGAGCTTTCTTAAGTGAATTGAGAGGTTATGTGACTGATAGGATAGATACCCTGGTGGCTCAAATGGTAAAGAATCCACCTGCAATGCAGGAGACTCAGCTTTGATCCCTGGGCCAGGAAGATCCCCTGGAGAAGGGAATGGCTACCTGCTCCAATATTCTTGCCTGGAGAATTCCACAAACAGAGGAGCCTGGTGGGCTGCAGTCCGTGGGGGTTGCCAAGAGTCAGACAGAGCTGGGCGACCAACACCACCAGGACGAACGAAATGGGTTGTATACATCCAAAGTGAGATGACAAGCCATACCTTGGCTTAGAGTGTGGGTTAAACGGTGGGCCCTGGAAAGACAATGCTTACCTCCTAGCCTCCAGAACCTGTGGATGTGATCTTATTTTGAAAACAGGTCCCTGTAGATATAGTTAAGTCAGGACCCTCAGATGAGATCTGAATTATCCAGATGGGTCCACAATACAGTGACCTTATAAGATGCATAAGGAAAAGAGACAATACAGGAAGAAGGAGGCAGCGACAGTCATGTGACAACAGAGGCAGAGACCGGAGTTAACACAACAACAACCCTGGGAACACTTGAAGCCACCAGAAGCTGGAAGAGACAAGGACGGAGTCTCCACCAGAGCCTTTTTGTTTTTGGTTGCATCTGTTTTGGTATGATTTGGTTTGGTTTTTTCACCACCAAACAGTATGCAAGATCTTAGTCCTCTGACCAGGGATCGAACCTGTGCCCCTTGGAGTAAAAGCATGGAGCCTCTGCACTGCCAGCGACGTCCCCACTAAAGCCTTTAGAGGGGGTATGGCTGACGCTGTGACCAGACGTCTAGCCTCCAGAACTGCGAGAGAGAACAATTTTCTGCTCTGTTAAGACACCCAGTTTGCAGTCATTTGTTCCAGCAACTGGAAACTAATGCAGCTCCTTTTCCCCCCACTTCAGTATACTTTTTCAGGAAACAAAACTAGCAAAAAGAACTGTCTGTAAATGGCCTAGGTACCTAAAGCTCTTTTTGTTATTTGTTTGCTTGCTGTTTACAAAGGGACAGTGTGGGTGTGACCTGGAGATGCCACTCCAAGTAAAGCACTTACTTTTTGTTCTTGTTCTTGTTGTTTAGCTGCTAAGTCATGTCCAACTCTCTGTGACTCCATCCATGGACCATAACTTGCCAGGCTCCTCTGTCCAAGGGATTCTCCTGGCAAGAACACTGGAGTGGGTTGCCATTTCCTCCTCCAGGGGATCTTCTTGACCCAGGGATCAAACTCATGTCTCCTGCATTGACAGGCAGATTCTTTACCACTGAGCCACCTGAAATTGCTGGTCAGGGAACTAAATCTCACTTACCTTCTGGCCAACGACAAATAGAATTAGGAGGGTCTTAATGATATGCCCCAGTAGAAGTCAAAAGGCAGCAGAAGGCAGAAAGGGTAAAACAGAGAATAACCTTTTTGTGAACATTTGCCCAATTGGATTGGGGAGCGCTCACCTAAACCTGAGACTGGCAGCCAGAAAGGGCATTCTGAAGCTTTTTTTTTTTAATACAATACATGTAAATTCATTAGCCTACCATATTATAGGATTCTATCCAATCAATAGCAGAAATACTTCACTGCCTAGTTATTATTTCCAAAACTATTTTGGATATCGAAATTTCCATTTCAGAAGTTTTCCACTAAAAATACTGAAGCTGAAAGATTCGTCAACTAAAATTCTCTTTTCTAAGACAGAAAGTGAAGCAACAAGACTTTTGCCTAAATATGGAGATGTGTAATCAGAATAACTCACGTGTCAGATCCAGTTGGGACAATGTTGTAAATCCAACAAGAATGTTCTTGAGCTGCCCATCCTGTGAGGTATTTGGAAGATAAGTGAACACAGAAGACAACAATGTCAACACAATTGGATGGGGACATTAATAAAACTGTCATTTAGATCAGCGGATAATCTTGTAACTGGATATTTGAGAATCTGGGGGAAGGAAATGTACAAGTAATCAAAGGCAGCGAATTCCCCTCAGGAAATGTGGTATCCACACATTGTATTCCAGGTTTGGTTTTACTGAATAATGCATGAAGATGTCTGTTTTAAATTAGGCGCTGACTACAGAGTTGACAAGTAACCATTGAAGAACCGTAGGATTAGTCACTAAGAGCCTCTGTTTGATGCCTGACTCCATGAAGGCTGTTTTTACTCTTGGGCAATGAGAGGTTCTATGTAATATAAGACTCAAATAAGAAGCGCAGTCTGTGATCGGCTCACAGGATGGGTCTGTGAAAATGTACTGATAGAACTCTGGAGCCCAAGAGTCACGATAACTGCCACAGCGCACGACACCTGCTTCTGGAGCACTTTGATGTGTTACAGTTCTGCCATTTTTCTTAATAAGCATATCCAAACCTCACACTACATAAAATACGGAATCATCCTATGGGGTCCTTTGAGCATTTTGGCAAAGAACAAACACTGCCCCAAGGAGACAACAGTTCTTTGTTTAATTCATTCCATTATTCTTCAACTATTTTGTTTTTAAAAATTTTAGACACACTAAGATAGACTGATGGACATCCCTTGTAGCTTAGTCAGTAAAGAATCTGCCTGCAGTGCAGGAGACCCGGGTTTGATCCCTAGGATGGGAAGATCCCCTGGAGAAGGGAATGGCAACCCACTCCAGTATCCTTGCCTGGAAAATCTCATGGACAGAGGAGCCTGGAGGGCTGCAGTCTATGGGGTCGCAAAGAGTAGGGCATGATTGAGTGACTAACACTTACTTACTTACTTAAGATAGACTGAAGAGGATGGGGAATACATGTAAATCCATGGCTGATTCATGTCAATGTATGACAAAAACCACTACAATATTGTAAAGTAATTAGCCTCCAACTAATAAAAATAAATGAAAAAAATTAAAAAATTTTTAAAAAGATAGACTGAAGAGAGCAAGAGGGTTATTGAGATAACTATGGCTCTCATTTATAAATCCATGATAATTATTAATGCAATCGATGAGAAATCTAAAACTCAGAGCAGCTGAGGGGCACCCCTGCCCCGTGCCATATAATAAGTAATAGTAAGTAAGGTCTTTCTCTCCCAGAGCCTGGTTCATGGCGAAACACTGCCTAATATAAGCCTCAAATAAAAGTTTTTCTTGTCAACTGACCTTTGGCCTTCAGCCAGTTCCCAGTGAGTCTTCTAGATGTTTGTAAAAGAAAGGGAACACGTCTCTTCATCTTTACATCTGCAGCACCTAGCACAAGGATCATGCCCTGATAAAGCACTCAGTAAGTGTCCAGTAGTCATGTATGGATGTGAGAGTTGGACTATAAAGAAGGCTGAGCGCCAAAGAACTGATGCTTTTGAACTGTGGTGTTGGAGAAGACTCTTGAGAGTCCTTTGGACTGCAAGAAGATCCAACCAGTCAATCCTAAAGGAGATCAGTCCTGAATATTCAATGGAAGGACTGATTTGAAGCTGAAACTTCAATACTTTGGCCACCTGATGCAAAGAACAGGGCCATTTGAAAAGACCCTGATGCTGGGAAAGATTGAAGGTGGGAAGAGAAGGGGATGATAGAGGATGAGATGGTTGGATGGCATCACCGACTCGATGGACATGAGTTTGAGTAAACTCTGGGAGTTGGTGATGGACAGGGAGGCCTGGTGTGCTGCGATTCATGGGGTCGCGAAGAGTCGGACATGACTGAGCAACTGAACGGAACTGAACTGACTTGTTCACTGAATAAACAGGCAAAAGGTACAGAAAAAAGAGAAGGATTTGGGGGAAAACAATACAGAGCATTTCAGGTGTATTTGCCATTTTCTTATGGAACTAACAATCACTTATAAATATCCTTTGATTCGTAAAATATATTAAAAATAGCCCAATGTTCAGTAAATACAAATTGAATTTAGAACTTACTTTTGGGAACTTAGAGTCTGATCAAGAAGGAAATTTGATTCAGGATTTTTTAATGTTCGGGTATGTGACCAAAATAAATTACCCTCTAGTGATGCTGAAAGTTTGATTGAAATGTCATTTTTAAAAATATAACAAACTTGAATGAGGAAATGATCAGTGGTTTGTTTAAAGGTTTGTCAGTGGTTCCCTTTATGTGAAAGCTAATATTAAGGGCTCTTCCACAACTGTTGACAAAGCTTTGGGGTTTTTTAACCAATTTTTCTTTTATTAACGTCTAGTTAATTTACAATGTGGTGTCAGTCTCAGGTGTGCAGCAAAGTGATTCAGCTGCACATACACACACACACATACACACACACACACACACACATCACAAATCTTTTTCAAATTCTTTTCCATTATGGATTATTAGACAAAGCTTAGGCTTCCCTAGTAGCTCAGCTGGTAAAGAATCTACCTGCAAGGAAGGAGACCCTGGTTTGATTCCTGGGTCAGGAAGAACCCCTGGAGAAAAGGTAGGCTACCCACACCAGAATTCTTTGGATTACCTGATCGCTCAGATGATAAAGAATCCATCTGCAATAAGGGAGACCTGGGTTTGATCCCTGGGTTGGGAAGATCCCCTGGAGGAGGGCACGGCAATCCACTCCAGTATTCTTGCCTGGAGAAGACCCATGGAAAGAGGAGCCTGGTGGGCTACTATCCATGGGATAGCAAAGAGTTAGACGTGACTGAGCAAGTAAACACAGCACAGCAGGCAAACCTTTGTTTTAAATGATTTAAGTTTATTCCTCAGTTCAGTTCAGTCGCTCAGTCGTGTCCGACTCTTTGCAACCCCTTGGACTGCAACACGCCAGGCTTCCCTGTCCATCACCAACTCCCAGAGCTTACTGAAATTCATGCCCATCAAGTTGGTGACGCCATCAAACCATCTCATCCTCTGTCATCCCCTTCTCCTCCTGCCTTCAATCTTTCCCAATATCAGGATCTTTTCAAATGAGTCAGTTCTTTGCATCAGGTGGCCAAAGTATTAGAGTTTCAGCTTCAGCATCAGTCCTTCCAATGAATATTCAGGACTGATTTACCTTAGGATGGACTGGTTGGATCTCCTTGCAGTCCAAAGGACTCTCAAGAGTCTTCTCCAACACCACAGTTCAAAAGCATCAATTATTTGGCACTCAGCTTTCTTTATAGTCCAACTCTCACATCCATAAATGACTACTGGAAAAACCATGATTTTGACTAGACAGACCTTGGTTGGCAAAGTAATGTCTCTGCGTTTTAGTATGCTCTCTAGATTGGTCTTCCTACTTTTACATTCCAGTCCCCTATAATGAAAAGGACATCTTTTTTTGGATGTTAATTCTAGAAGGTCTTGTAGGTCTTCATAGAACCATTCAACTTCAGCTTCTTCAGCATTACTGGTTGGGGCAGAGACTTGGATTACTGTGATATTGAATGGTTTGCTTTGGAAATGAACAAAGGTCATTTGGTCATTTTTGAGATTGCATCCAAGTACTGCATTTCATACTCTTTTGTTGACTATGGTGGCTACTCCATTTCTTCTAAGGGATTTTGGCCCACAGTAGTAGATATAATGGTCATTTGAGTTACATTCACCCATTCCGGTCCACTTTAGTTCACTGATTCCTAAAATGTCGATGTTCACTCTTGCTATGTCCTGTTTGGCCACTTCCAATTTGCCTTGATTCATGGATATAACATTCCAGGTTCCTATGCAATACTGCTCCTTACAGCATCGGACTTTAATCCCATCACCAGTCACATCCACAACTGGGCATTGTTTTTGCTTTGGCTACATCTCTTCATTCTTTCTGGAGTTATTGCTCCACTGATCTCCAGGAACATATTTGGCACACACCGACCTGGGGAGTTCATCTTTCAGTGTCCTATCTTTTTGTCTTTGCATACTGTTCATGGGGTTTTCAAGGCAAGAATACTGAAGTGGTTTGCCGCTGTTTTCCAGTGGACCACGTTTTCTCAGAAATCTTGTCTTGGCAAAGGGGCTTGTGTAAATCAATGAAGCTAAGAACAATGCCATGCAGGGCCACTGAAGATGGACAGGTCATAGTGGAGAGTTCTGACAAAACATGGCCCACTGGAGGAGGGAACGGCCCAGTACTCTTGCTGTGGTGGCCCTACACAGCATGGCTCATAGTTCCTTTGAGTTAGACAAGGCTGTGGTCCATGTGATCAGTTTGACTAGTTTTCTGTGATTGTGGTTTTCTTTCTGTCTGCCCTTTGATGGATAAGGATAAGAGGCTTATGGAAGCTTCCTGAGGGGAGAGACTGACTGAGGGGGAAACTGGGTCTTGTTCTGATGGGCGGGGCCATGCTCAGTAAACCTTTAATCCAATTTTCTGTTGATGGGCAGGGCTGTGTTCCCTCCCTGTTGTTTGACCTGAAACCAAACTATGGTGAAGGTAGTGAAGATAATGGCGACCTCCTTCAAAATGTCCCATGTACGCCCTGCTGCATTCAGTGCCCCCGACCCTGCAGCAGGCCACCAACGACCCATGCCTCCACCAGAGACTCCTGGACTCTCATGGGCGAGTCTGGGTCAGTGTCTTGTGAGGTCACTGCTCCTTTCTCCTGGGTCCTGTTTCACACAAGGTTTTGTCTGTGCCCCGCAAGTGCCTGTTTCCCCAGTCCTGTGTAAGTTCTGGTGTCTCTATGGTGAGGTTAATAGCGACCTCCTCCAAGAGGGCTTATGCCACACCCAGGCCTGCTGCACCCAGATCCCCTGCCCTTAAGGCAGGCCACTCCTGACCTGTACCTCCATAGGTGACGCTCAAACACTCAAAGGCAAGTCTGGCTCAGTCTGTGGGGTCTCCTGGTGCACACAAGGTTTTGTTTGAGCGCCCCGAGTATCTCTGGCAGGTATGGGGTTTGATCATAAATGCGACTTTGCCCCTCATACCATCTTGCACTGGTCATAGCAAACACCCTCTTCCAACAACACAACAGAAGACTCTACACATGGACTTCACCTAATGGTCAACACCGAAATCAGATTGATTACATTCTTTGCAGCCAAAGATGGAGAAGCTCTATACAGACAGCAAAAACAAGACCGGGAGCTGACTGTGGCTCAGATCATGAACTCTTTATTGCCTGATTCAGACTTAAATTGAAGAAAGTAGGGGAAACCACTAGACCATTCAGATATGACCCAAATCAAATCCTTTATGACTATACAGTAGAAGTGAGAAATAGATTTAAGGGACTAGATCTGATAGACAGAATGCCTGATGAATTATGGACAGAGGTTAGTGACACTGTACAGGAGACAAGGATCAAGACCCTGAAAAAGAAATGCAAAAAAGCAAAATGGCTGCCTGACAAATAGCTGTGAAAAGAAGAGAAGCAAAAAGCAAAGGAGAAAAGGAAAGATATTCCCATTTGAATGCAGAGTTCCAAGGAACAGCAAAGAGAAATAAGAAAGCCTTCCTCAATGATAAGTGCAAAGAAATAAAGTAAAACAATAGAATGAGAAAGACTAGAGATCTCTTCAAGAAAATTAGATATACCAAGGGAACATTTCATGCAAAGATGGGCTCAATAAAGGACAGAAATGGTAGGGACCTAACAGAAGCAGAAGATATTACAAAGAGGTGGCAAGAATACACGGAACAACTATACAGAAGAACTATACAAAAAAGATCTTCACGACCCAGATAACCATGATGGTGTGATCATTCACCTAGAGCCAGACATCCTGGAATGTGAAGTCAAGTGGGCCTTAGGAAGCACCACTATGAACAAAGCTCATGGAGGTGATGGAATTCCAGCTGAGGTATTTCAAATCCTAAAAGATGATGCTGTGAAAGTGCTGCACTCAATATGTCAAGAAACTTGGAAAACTCAGCAGTGGCCACAGGACTGGGAAAAGGTCAGTTTTCATTCCAATCCCAAATAAAGGCAATGCCAAAGAATGCTCAAACTACCACAAATATTGCATTCATCTCACATGCTAGGAAAGTAATGCTCAAAATTCTCCAAGCCAGGCTTCAACAGAACATGAACCGTGAACTTCCAGATGTTCAAGCTGAATTTCGAAAAGGCAGAGAGCCAGGGATCAAATTGTCAACATCCACTGGATCATCAGGAAAGCAAGAGAGTTCCAGAAAAACATCTACTTCTGCTTTATTGACTATGCCAAAGCCTTTGACTGTGTGGATCCGAACAAACTGTGGAAAATTCTTCAAGAAATGGGAATAGCAGACCACCTTACCTGCCTCCTGAGAAATCTGCATGCTAGTTAAGAAGCAACAGTTAGAACTGGGCATGGAACAACAGACTGGTTCCAAATAGGAAAAGGAGTACGTCAAGGCTATATAGTGTCACCCTGCTTATTTAACTTATATGCAGAGTGTGAGTGAAGTGAAGTCACTCAGTCGTGTTTGACTTTTTGCGACCCCATGGACTGTAGCCTACCAGGTTCCACCCTCCATGGGATTCTCCAGGCAAGAATACTAGAGTGGATTGCCATTTCCTTCTCCAGGGGATCTTCCTGACCCAGGGATCGAACCCGGGTCTCCCACATTGCGGGCAAACGCTTTAACCTCTGAGCCACCAGAGTACATGATGTGAAATGCTGGGCTGGATGAAGCACAAACTGGAATCAACACTGCCAGGAGAAATATCAATAACCTCCGATACACAGATGACACCACCCTTATGGCAGAAAGCAAAGAGGAACTAAACAGCCTCTTGATGGAAGTGAAAGAGGAGAGTGAAAAAGCTGGCTAAAACTCAACACTCAGAAAACTAAGATCATGGCATCTGGTCCCATCACTTCATGGAAAATAGGTGGGGAAACAATGGAAACAATGAGAGAATTTTGGGGGGCAGCAGGAGATCCAAAATCACAGCAGATGGTGACTGCAGCCATGAAATTAAAGAAAAACTATGACCAAACTAGTTCAGTACAGTTCAGTCACTAAGTCATGTCCGACTCTTTGTGACCCCATAGACTGCAGCATACCAGGCTTCCCTGTCCATCACCAACTACTGGAGCTTACTCAAACTCATGTCCATCAAATCGGTAATGCCATCCAAGCAACTCATTCTCTGACATCCCCTTCTCCTCCCTCCTTTAATCTTTCCCAGCATCAGGGTCTTTTCAAACAAGTAAATTCTTCACATCAGGTGGCCAAAGTATTGGCACTTCAGCTTCAGCATCCATCCTTCCAATGAATATTCAAGACTGATTTCCTTTAGGATTGACTGGTTGGATCTCTTTGCAGTCCAAGGGACTCTAAAAAGTCTTCTCCAACACCACAGTTCAAAAGCGTCAATTCTTGTGCACACCAGGACCCAGGAGAAAGGAGCAATAACCCTACAAAAGACTGACCCAGACTTGCCCGTGAGAGTCCAGGAATCTTTGGCACAGGCATGGGTCGTTGGTGGCCTGCTGCAGGGTCGGGGGCACTGAATGCAGCAGGGCGTACATGGGACATTTTGAAGGAGGTCGCCATTATCTTCACTACCTTCACCATAGTTTGGTTTCAGGTCAAACAACAGGGAGGGAACACAGCCCTGCCCATCAACAGAAAATTGGATTAAAGGTTTACTGAGCATGGCCCCGCCCATCAGAACAAGACCCAGTTTCCCCCTCAGTCAGTCTCTCCCCTCAGGAAGCTTCCATAAGCCTCTTATCCTTATCCATCAAAGGGCAGACAGAAAGAAAACCACAATCACAGAAAACTAGTCAAACTGATCACATGGACCACAGCCTTGTCTAACTCAAAGGAACTATGAGCCATGCTGTGTAGGGCCACCACAGCAAGAGTACTGGGCTGTTCCCTCCTCCAGTGGGCCATGTTTTGTCAGAACTCTCCACTATGACCTGTCCATCTTCAGTGGCCCTGCATGGCATGGTTCTTAGCTTCATTGATTTACACAAGCCCCTTTGCCAAGACAAGATTTCTGACAAAACGTGGTCCACTGGAAAACAGCGGCAAACCACTTCAGTATTCTTGCCTTGAAAACCCCATGAACAGTATGCAAAGACAAAAAGATAGGACACTGAAAGATGAACTCCCCAGGTCGGTGTGTGCCAAAAATGTTCCTGGAGATCAGTGGAGCAATAACTCCAGAAAGAATGAAGAGATGTAGCCAAAGCAAAAACAATGCCCAGTTGTGGATGTGACTGGTGATGGGATTAAAGTCCGATGCTGTAAGGAGCAGTATTGCATAGGAACCTGGAATGTTATATCCATGAATCAAGGCAAATTGGAAGTGGCCAAACAGGACATGGCAAGAGTGAACATCGACATTTTAGGAATCAGTGAACTAAAGTGGACCAGAATGGGTGAATGTAACTCAAATGACCATTATATCTACTACTGTGGGCCAAAATCCCTTAGAAGAAATGGAGTAGCCACCATAGTCAACAAAAGAGTATGAAATGCAGTACTTGGATGCAATCTCAAAAATGACCAAATGACCTTTGTTCATTTCCAAAGCAAACCATTCAATATCACAGTAATCCAAGTCTCTGCCCCAACCAGTAATGCTGAAGAAGCTGAAGTTGAATGGTTCTATGAAGACCTACAAGACCTTCTAGAACTAACACCCAAAAAAGATGTCTTTTTCATTATAGAGGACTGGTATGCAAAAGTAGGAAGTCAAGAAACACTTGGAGTATCAGGCAAATTTGGCCTTGGAGTACAGAATGAAGCAGGGCAAAGGCTAATAGAGTTTTGCCAAGAGAATGCACTGGTCATAGCAAACACCCTCTTCCAACAACACAAGAGAAGGCTCTACACATGGACATCACCTAATGGTCAACACCGAAATCAGATTGATTACATTCTTTGCAGCCAAAGATGGAGAAGCTCTATACAGTCAGCAAAAGCAAGACTGGGAGCTAACTGTGGCTCAGATCATGAACTCTTTATTGCCAGATTCAGACTTAAATTGAAGAAAGTAGGGAAAACCACTAGACCATTCAGGTATGACCTAAATCTAATCCCTTATGACTATACAGTAGAAGTGACAAGTAGATTTAAGGGATTAGATCTGATAGACACAGTGCCTGAAGAACTATGGATGTAGGTTCATAACACTGTACAGGAGGCAGTGAAAAAGACCATCCCCAGGAAAAAGAAATGCAAAAAGGCAGAATGGTTGTTTGAGGAGGCCTAACAAATGGCTGAGAAAAGAAGAGAAGCTAAAGGCAAAGGAGAAAAGGAAAGATATACCCATTTGAATGCAGAGTTCCGAAGAATAGCAAGGAGAGATAAGAAAGCCTTCCTCAGTGATCAATGCAAAGAAATAGAGGAAAACAATAGAATGGGAAAGACTAGAGATCTCTTCAAGAAAATTAGAGATACCAAGGGAACATTTCATGGAAAGATGGGCTCAATAAAAGACAGAAATGGTATGAACCTAACAAGTTTATTCCTGGGTCACTATTTATTTATTTATATTTTTTGGCTTACCATGAGTTTTGTGGGTGGCCTGTAAGAACTCCCTAGGCCATTGGTTGGTCCCTCTGAAATTTCTAGGATGATAAAAAGTATCTTTTTCCTATTAGAACTGAGGATTTGTGAACTGCTTTCGAAGTCAAGATAGTCTTGTTTTTATGCACTCCTTGCAAAAATCACCAACAATCTGTCGGCGCTAACTTTCCACCAAGGCCAAGGCCATCCCCATTGTTGCATGCACGTGGTGCCGCCATCCTGAAGGGACACAGGAAGGACAGGAGGTGAGCGATGGTGTTAGGCAAGGGAGTCATGTAAGAAGAGGCTTTCATGATAAGTTTTAAAAAGAAAAAGAGGGGGGCTTCCCTGTGGATCCAGTGGTTAAGAATCTGCCTTGCAGAGAAGGAGTTGCAGGTTCCATTTCTGGTCAGGGAACTAAGATCCCACGTGCTGCAGGGCAACTAAGCCCATGCTCCACACCTAGAGAATCCCTTGTTGTTCACTAAGTTGTGTCTGACTCTTTGTGACTGCATAGACTGCAGCATGCCAGCACGCCTTCACTATTTCCCAGAGTTTGTTCGGATTCATGTCTATTGAGTTGGTGATGCTGTCTACCCATCTCATCTCCTTCATGGATCATGACCTTGTCTTGGCAAAAGGGCTTGCGTAAATCAATGAAGCTAAGAACCATGCCGTGCAGGGCCACTGAAGATGGACGGGTCATAGTAGAGAGTTCTGACAAAACATGGCCCACTGGAGGAGGGAACGGCCCAGTATTCTTGCCCTGAGAACCTCATGAACAGTATAAGGCAAAAAAGAGAATCCCTGAACTGAAACAGAAGGTCTGCATGACGAAACAAGATCCCCAGTGCTGCAACTATTAGTCAGACCCAACACAGCCGAAAACAAAAACAAACAAAAAACAAACACAGTCTCAATGCTTCTTGACCCTTTCTGAATGGAGTCCCAGAAGAGTCATATTAATAGTCTAAACAGAATACTTAGACCTACTTTTTTAACTTGGTATCTCTGTTACCATGGGCAATCTGATTGACCCCTCTGGGACTCTGTTTCTTCATTCTTAAAATGGGGATAATGAAAGCACTTGCCTCCGAGAGATGCTGTGAGAATAAAGTGACATGCTCAGTTACTTTATAAATAGACATGATGCCAATAACTGGATAGATACAACCATCCCTATTCATTGATTTTTATTACTCCATCAGCAATAAATGTTGGAAATTTGGAGTGTAAATGGAAGCTGAAACAAGGGGTCTGTGCTCATTTTTCCTTTCGATCACCACACTTTGCTTTTGGGGGGTCTGGGCAGGAAAACAATGGCAGTGGCCATGCTCACATGCTAAGTCATTTCAGTCGTGTCCGACTCTTTCCCACCCAGTGGACTGTAGCCCACCAGGCTCCTCTGTCCATGGGATTCTCCAGGCAAGGATACTGGAGTGGATTACCATTTCCTGTTCCAGGGGATCTTCCCAACCCAGGGATCAAGCCCTCGTCTCTGATGTCTCCTTGATTGGCGTTGGCAGGCAGGTTCCTTACCACTAGCGCCACCTGGACAGTGGCGGAGCAGCAGAGACTAGTAGCAGTGGTAGTGGCGGTTATAGCGGGGACCATGCCCAGAGCAGCAGGAGCTGTCGTCATAGTAATAACTGTGAGTGGCTTTTTGCCAGGGACTGTGCTAAGGACAAAAATCTCCATTTCATCTCTCATTGCCCCTACTCTTGTAGCTAGAGGTGCAACTGGTCCTGAATCTATCATCCTTTCCAGCAAAAAAACTACCTTGTCTCTCACCCAATGAGTTGAGATGCCTGTCCTTTTCTCCAGAGCATCTTGTAAGATGCTCTTCCTAACTGCTGGATCCCTGGCTTGAGTGCTGCCCTAAAGACTGTAAACAAACACTGAACTGGTGCTTTGCAGACTACATTATGCACAGCCCTCAGGGTTCCAAATTCCATGGCACCTCCCGAGAAATGGAAGAGCAGGCGGCATGGTCAAGAACCTGGGTTCCAAGACCCAGATCCCTTCATTCAGAGTAAGTCTGTTTTGATCTGATTTCTACATTGACCTCCCCCACCGCTGACCTCTTTCATAAAACTTAGACAAAAGGCTCACAGTTCTCAGAAAAACTGTGAAAGCCATGGCACTAAATTTGGTCTCCTTATGTAAAACAACATTTCTAAACTCTTCACAGGATTTTGATAACCAACGCACTGTTAAATTCTTGAAAATTTGAAGAGCCTTATGAGGTTTCCAAAGATGTTTTTAATATGAGTGGAAGGCATCACTTTTTAAATTTATCTTCTCATTTCTAGGTGAGTAACTTTATTTATACAGCTTTATTTTAATCAGATATAAAGTTGAACCTGAAATATTCTTTTCAAATATTCTATTTTGAGTCTCCTTTGTTTTTTTTTTTTTTTTTTTTGGTTCAATGATGAGAAGACACAGTTTCAATCAAATAACCAGGCACTCATTTCTCATTTCTCCAAGTTTTAGTATTTTCCAAGAACACTTGAGTTTTAGCAGTATACATCATAGTCACACCATAGCTTTGTCCATATGGTTTAATGTATAAGATGCTGTGGTTATGTAGAAGGAAATGGCAACCCACTCGAGTATTCTTCCCTGGATAGAGGAGCCTGGTGGGCTGCTGTCCATAGGGTCACACAGAGTCGGACACAACTGAAGCGACTTAGCATGCATGCATGCTTTGGAGAAGGAAATGGCAACCCACTCCAGTGTTCTTGCCTTGAGAATCCCAGGGACAGAGGAGCCTGGTGGGCTGCCGTCTATGGGGTCGCACAGATCCGGACACGACTGAAGCGACTTAGCAGCAGCAGCAGCAGCTGTGGTTATCTACACTAGTATTATCATCCAGGACAGGGAAGCCCTTCATTGTTATATTCACTGGTCTAGACCTAGAATGTCTGGGAAATCAAAACACTGTCACTGTGTATGAGTTATCTGCCTCTTGCTTTCAAGCAGGCCCCTTTGTTTTAAAGCAGTGGCACTTACATATACACCAAACTTACTCATGAAGTTTCCGTACATGTTAAATTCTCAAACCACTATCTCGGATCGCTCAGTGTTGTGACAGACAAAGCAATCCAACTACTAGGAGGTCCAGGTGAAACAAAGCCGTAGCGGGATGAGCTGAGACAGCAGCATTGACGTGCACACACTCCCATGTGCAGAATCGATGACTAGTGGGGAGCTGCCGCACAGCCCAGGGATCTCAGCTCAGGGTTCCGTGACGATGGAGGGGTGGGGTGAGGGGGGTTGGGGGAGACTCGAGAGGGAGGGGACATGTGTTTACTTATGGCTGATTCACACTGCTACACAGCAGAAACCAACACAACGTCGTAAAGCCGTTATCCTCCACTTAAAAACAAATGTGTGTGCTGTCACTTCAGCCGTGTCCAACTCTTGGCCACCCCATGGACTGTAGCCCTCAGGCTCCTCTGCCCATGGGATTCTCCAGGCAAGAATACTGGAGGGGGTTGCCTTGCTCTCCTCCAGGGGATCTTTCCGACCCAAGGATTGAATCCAAGTCTATTAAGTCTCCTGCAGTAGCAGCAGGTTCTTTACCACCACCTGGGAAGCCCAAAAATAAATTAGAAAAATTAAAAATAACAAAACCATAATAGAATCCTTTTCTTTGAATTTTGGTAGAGGCTGGGAGAAGATATGGAAGCTCTGGGTTCGGGACCCAGACAGACCTCACCTTATGTGTCTCTTCAATTGGCTGTACCTTTCATAGGAAAACAGTAATCACATAGTAAGACTGACCACAGTGTTCTGAGTACACAGGTTACCTTCTAAACATACATTAACCAACTATACAGATGGGACATGGTACTAGTAGAAAATATTAGGTTTCTTCAAAGAAATCTGATCACAGTTTTCACTTACCCTCCATGTAGCAGTCAGAAACTTCCAGAGAAGCCAAATAAATAAGATATAGCAAGAGACAGATTTATTTTCAGAAATTGACTCATGCAATTATGGGAGTTGGAAAGTCTGAAATATATAAGGCAAGCCAGCAGCCTGGAAATTCAGGTAAGAGCTGATATTGTAGTCTTGGGTCCAAAATAGGGCAGGCCAGACAGTCTGGAAACGTAGATAGAATTTCTATGTTGCAATCTTGGGTTAAAATTTCTTCTTCTCAGGAACTGCCTGGCGGTCCAGTGTTTAGGACTCCATACTTTCACTGCAGGAGACATGGGTTTGATCCCTGGTTGGGGAACTAATATCCTGCATGCCACATGGTGAGGCCAAAATAAATAAAATAAAAGTCCTTCTTCTCCAGCAAACTTCAGTCTTTGTTCTTAAGGCCTTCAACTGATTGAAGATCCATCCACATTATGCAGAGTAATCTCTTTACTCAAAGTCTACTGACTATATATGTTAATCATATCTCAAAACTACTTTCACAGCAATGTCTAGACTGGTGTTTGACCAGACAACTGGGGACCAGAGCCCAGCCAAGTTGACACATAGGATTAACAGTCACACTCATTTTTCTCTGTTCTACTTGCTACTGCTATGAGTCAGCTTCTAGTAGAAAAAAGTTTTTTACACAAAACTGCTCACACAGTACTTTTTATGTCCTTAACAGAAGCTATGAGAACACTGACCAGAAAAACTTGTCCTTATTGGTATGGATTTTTCTTTCTTGCTAGCTGTAGCTCTGGGTCATGGGGCTGATCTTAATAATTGAAGTAGTAAGGTATGAGAATTCAGTTCAGATCAGTTCAGTCACTCAGTCATGTCCGACTCTTTGCGACCCCATGAACCGCAGCACGCCAGGCCTCCCTGTCCATCACCAACTCCTGGAGTCCACCCAAACCCATGTCCACTGTGTCGGTGATGCCATCCAACCACCTCATCCTCTGTCGTCCCCTTCTCCTCCTGCCCTCAATCCTTCCCAGCAGCAGGGTCTTTTCCAATGAGTCAGCTCTTCCCATCAGGTGGCCAAAGGATTTGAGATTCAGCTTCAACATCAGTCCTTCCAATGAACACCCAGGACTCATCTCCTTTAGGATGGACTGGTTGGATCTCCTTGAAGTCCAAGGGACTCTCAAGAGTCTTCTCCAACACCCCAGTCCAAAAGTGTCAATTCTTCGGCACTCAGCTTTCTTTATAGTCCAACTCTCACATCCATACATGACCACTGAAAACACCATAGCCTTGACTAGATGGACCTTTGTTGGCAAAGTAATGTCTCTGCTTTTTAATATGCTGTCTAGGTTGGTCATAAATTTCTTTCCAAGGAGTAAGCGTCTTTTAATTTCATGGCTGCAATCACCACCTGCAGTGATTTTGGAGCCCAGAAAAATAAAGTCAGCCACTGTTTCCACAGTTTCCCCATCTATTTCCCATGAAGTGATGGGACCTGATGCCATGATCTTAGTTTTCTGAATGTTGAGCTTTAAGCCAACTTTTTCACTCTCCGCTTTCACGTTCATCAAGAGGCTCTTTAGTTCTTCTTCACTTTCTGCCATAAGGGTGGTGTCATCTGCATATCTGAGGTTACTGATATTTCTCCTGGCAATCTTGATTCCAGCTTGTGCTTCGTTCAACCCAGTGTTTCTCACGATGTACTCTGCATATAAGTTAAACAAGCAGGGTGACAATATATAGCTTTGACATACTCCTTTTTCTATTGGAACCAGTCTGTTGTTCCATGTCCAGTTCTAACTGTTGCTTCCTGACCTGCATAGAGGTTTCTCAAGAAGCAGGTCAGGCTGTCTGGTATTCTCATCTCTTCCAGAATTTTCCACAGTTTATTGTGATCCACACAGTCAAAGGCTTTGGCATACTCAATAAAGTGTAAATAGATGTTTCTCTGGAACTCTCTTGCTTTTTAGATGATCCAGCAGATGTTGGCAATTTGATCTCTGGTTCCTCTGCCTTTTCTAAAACCAGCTTGAACATTTGGAAGTTCATGGTTCACCTATTGCTGAAGCCTGGCTTGGAGAATTTTGAGCATTACTTTCCTAGCATGTGAGATGAGTGCAATTGTGTGGTAGTTCGAGCATTCTTTGGGATTGCCTTTCTTTGGGATTGGAATGAAAACTGACCTTTTCCAGTCCTGTGGCCACTGCTGAATTTTCCAAATTTGCTGGCATATTGAGTGCAGCACTTTCACAGTATCATCTTTCAGGATTTGAAATAGTTCAACTGGAATTCCATCACCTCCACTAGCTTTGTTCATAGTGATGCTTCCTAAGGCCCACTTGACTTCACATTCCAGGATGTCTGGCTCTAGGTGAGTGATCACTCCATTGTGATTATCTGGGTTGTGAAGTTCTTTTTTGTACAGTTCTTCTGTGTATTCTTGCCACCTCTTCTTAATATCTTCTGCTTCTGTTAGGTCCATACCATTTCTGTCCTTTATTGTGCCCATCTTTGCATGAAATGTTCCCTTGATATCTCTAATTTTCTTGAAGAGATCTCTAGTCTTTCCCATTCTGTTGTTTTCCTCTATTTCTTTGCATTGATCGCTGAGGAAGCCTTCCTTATCTCTCCTGGCTATTCTTTGGAACTCTGCATTCAAATGGGAATATCTTTCCTTTTCTCCTTTGCTTTTCACTTCTCTTCTTTTCACAGCTATTTGTAAGGCCTCCTCAGACAGCCATTTTGCTTTTTTGCATTTCTTTTTCTTGGGGATGGTCTTGATCCCTGTCTCCTGCACAATGTCACGAACATCCATCCATAGTTCTTCAGGCTCTCTGCCTATCAGATCTAGTCCCTTAAATCTATTTCTCACTTTCACTGTATAGTCATAAGGGATTTCATTTAGGTCATACCTGAATGGTCTAGTGGTTTTCCGCACTTTCTTCAATTTAAGTCTGAATTTGGCAATAAGTCCATGATCTGAGCCACAGTCAGCTCCCAGTCTTGTTTTTGCTGACTGTATAGAGCTTCTCCATCTTTCGCTGCAAAGAATATAATCAATCTGATTTCAGTGTTGATCATCTGGTGATGTCCACGTGTAGAGTCTTCTCTTGTGTTGTTGGAAGAGGGTGTTTGCTATGACCAGTGCATTCTCTTGGCAGAACTCTATTAGCCTTTGCCCTGCTTCATTTTGTACTCCAAGGCCAAATTTGCCTATTACTCCAGGTATGAGAACAAGGAGACCCCCGATTTAAGAGATGAGAAAAATAAACTTCAGTTAACCTCCAAAAATATTTTAATTTTAGTCTGTGCTGAGGGCTTCCCTGGTGGCTCAGTGGTAAAGAACCTGCCTGCCAATGTAGGAGACGAGAGTTCGGTTCTCTGGGTCAGGAAAATCCCCTAGAGAAGGAAATGGCAATCCACTCCAGTGTCCTTGCCTGGGAAATCCCATAGACAGAGGAGCCTCACAGGCTACAGTCCATCAGGTGGTAAAGAGTCAGACACAGCTTAGCAACTGAGGACACATGCACTCTGTGCTGAAGAGGTCATAGCACTTGACTGACTGATAGGTGATAAATCAATAATCCCATCCAAAGATGTTATCACCCAGAGCACTTGATAATCAAGAGTTAGAGAGATGCTGAAAGAATGATTCCATTAATCTTGCTCAACCGTGACCACATTTCTTTCTCCAGGGCTTCTTCCCGAACCAGGGATCGAACCCGTGTCTCCTGCGGCTCCTGCATTGGCAGGTGGATTTTTTACTGCACTGCACCACCTGGGAAGCCCATTTCCTTCATCTCTACATACTCAATAAGGGAAGAGGTGAAAAAATAACCAACGTTCACTGAATGCCTGTTAGTCACATGCCCTGTTCTAAGTACTTTACATACTGTATGTAATTCATATTTCTCAAAGTACTCTTTGTGTTTAATGACAACCATGGTTGGGGCCCAGGAATCTGTTTTTAGTTAAATTTATCCTTGGTTCCAGTGCTGTAAAATGTTTGTCATTGTTCTCATCTTGCAAAAACAAGGACATTTAAGCACCAAGAAATTAAGCAATTTGGCAGGACACCCAGCAGACTCAAGGTAGAGCTATGTGTTCAGTCTCCAGGAATTTAGCTTCTATGCCAATTTCATCACTGGGCGATGCCAGGGGCCACTGAAGCTCCACTTGCGCTCTGTGCCTGCAGCGGCAGTTTCATTGGCACATCCATAGCAGCACCAGCTCCCCAATGCCCTTCTTCCTTTCCATCTCCTGTCTCTAGGACCCAGCATCACAGAGCCTCTTGAGTTATAATATTCGTTATATGATAAAATCTTGTTCAGTAGCTTGAGCAAAAAAAACCAAAGGAGTATGTTCCACATCATATTTCCTAATTATATCCGCCCATACTTCTATAAAGGAAAAAAAAAAGAAAGTTGGGGAATTGCAACTAGCCATTTCTAATCAACAAAACTTCTCAGGAATCTGGAGGTTTCCATCGGCTGAGTTGTTTCTCAGATAAAGCCTGGAATCTTTCTGCTGGGTAATGCTTCCATGGACACGTCTACGTGACTTGACATTGTTTTATTTAAAAGTTCTGCGTCCTTACCTCTAAACAGTGTATTCAGAGGTGTGACATGCTTTAAAAGTGTACAGCTGTGGAAAATGACATGAGCCTGAAGGAAGCCAAACTTTTGACAGAAACTTGAACTTGAGGTTATCTAAGAATTCAGCCAGTACATAGTGTTTCTGGCTACTCTAAATCTTCCTCAGTTCTGCAAGCTCTTTTTCTTTTTCTTTTTTTTTTTTTTTTTTTTTGAGTACACACATCAGTATGTACTGTGGCATAGTGTTTGTTTTCCAAAAATCCAGAAACATGAGTCAGCTGTTTGACTATTATCTACAAATTTGGTCAAGTACTGTATTCATGGAATTTGAGAGTATTTTCCAGGAATTGCATCTCTGTGCCTCCACGCTGATCAGTGTGTGATGTTCTGAAGTGTTCTGCATTTACTTTCTAAGGGCAATGTTGTTGGGATAGATTATTAGTCAGAAGGTGTATAACACAATGGTTTAATACATTTAATATTCTGGTTAATGTAAAAGGTCACATATCATCAGATATAATATAGTCTCAACTTAAGTATATCCTTTTAATTCTGCAACGTCGGTAGATGTCCTTGTAGAAGCCTGTTATGAGTTGAATTGAGTACTCTCAAGAAAAACAGGTTGATGTCCTAACTCCCAGAAATTCAGAATAAACATGACTTTATTTAGAAATAGAGTCAGGGAATTCCCTGGTGGCCCAGTGGTTAGGATTCTGCTCTTCCACTGCAGGAGGCACGGGTGTGATGACTGGTCAGGGAACTAAGATCCTGCATGCCGTGTGACACAGCCAAAATATATATATATATATATATACACACACAGTCACTGAAGAACTGAAGAAGTAATTAGTTAAGATCACACCGGAGAATGGTGAAACTCTTCTCCAATATGAATGGTGTCCTTACGAAAAGGAGAAACTGCACATAGATGCAGACATACACAGAGATTATATGAACAGACACATGGGGAGAAGACAGCCATGTGAAAGTGGAAGCGAAAATTCAAATTACACTGCCACCAGCCAAAGAATTATGCTGCCACCTCAAAGAAGCCTGAGGGCATGGGAGGTAGGAAGGGACAAGGAGGGATCTTTCCCCAGATACTACAGAAGGGACACAGCCCTGTCATCACCTGGATTTGGGGTTTCTAACCTCCAGAATTGTGACACAATAAACTTCTGTTGTTCTAAACCACCAAGGTTGTGGTACTCCATTACGGAAGCCCTAGGAAACTAATACAAAGCCCTTATTGGTATTTGCAGTTGTCACTGCTAGAAAATGTGAGAGGAAGCCAGAACCAAACCAAAGACCCTGCTTAAGTAAACTTATCCAGCTCAGGGTCCCAGAGGTCATTTGTATCAGAAGACTTCCAAAGGTAATAGCTATATCTATGACCTCTCCCTGAGCTCCAGAATCAAATCTCCAGTTGCTCTCTGGAGAGATGTCTAATGGCATCTCAAAACTAGCATGACCAAAGCAGGACATTGAATTCAATGCCTACCCGAACTTCCCCTAGTCTAAGTGAATGACATCACCATCTACTAAGTTAGAGCTTAGTAGAGCATCTTCAAGCTCAAACCAACCAAGAGTCTTCTTTTTTCTTCCCTACCACCATACAAAATCTATCTGGAAGTCGTCTAAGTTCTACCTGTAGAATAAGGTCCAGATCAGCACCCCAAGAGAGTTTCTTTAAGACATAAACTTAGAATAAAAGAATAAAAATATTTTTTTTTAAAAAAGAGTGCCATTGGGAATTTGATAGGGATTGCATTGAAAGTAGACTGCTTTGGAAAGTATGGACATCTTAACAACATTAGATCTTCCAATCAATGAACACAGAATGTCTTTTCATTATTTGTAGCTTTTTAAATTTCTTTCAGCAACATTTTGTAGTTTTCAGTGTACAAGTTGTTACCTCTTTAGTTAAATTTATTTCTTCATATTTTATTATTGCAATGCTGTTATAAGTGGTATTGTTTTGCTAATTTCCTTTTGGGATTGTTCATTGTTAGTGTATAAAAATACAACCAATTTTTTTATGTTGATTTTGTATCCAATTCAGTTCAGTTCAGTTCAGTTCAGTCGCTCAGTCATGTCCAACTCTTTGCAACCCCATGGACCGCAGCATGCCAGGACTCCCTGTCCATCACCAACTCCCGGAGCCTATCCAAATGCATGTCCATCGAGTCGGTCATGCCATCCAACCACCTCATCCTCTGTCGTCCCCTTCTCCTCCTGCTCTCAATCATTCCCAGCATCAGGGTCTTTTCCAATGAGTCAGCTCTCCGCATCAGGTGACCGAAGTATTGGAGTTTCAGCTTCAACATCAGTCCTTCCAATGAACACCCAGGACTCATCTCCTTTAGGATGGACTGGTTGGATCTCCTTGCAGTCCAAGGGACTCTCAAGAGTCTTCTCCAACACCACAGTTCAAAGGCATCAATTCTTCGGTGCTCAGCCTTCTTTATAGTCCAACTCTCACATCCATACATGACCACTGGAAAAACCATAGCCTTGACTAGATGGACCTTTGTTGACAAAGTAATGTCTCTGCTTTTTAATATGCTATCTGCTGCTACTGCTAAGTCACTTTCAGTCGTGTCCGACTCTGTGCGAATATGCTATCTAGGTTGGTCATAACTTTACTTCCAAGGAGTAAGCGTCTTTTAATTTCATGGCTGCAATCACCATCTGCAGTGATTTTGGAGCCCAAAAAAATAAAGTCTGACACTGTTTCCACTGTTTCCCCATCTATTTGCCATGCAGTGATGGGACTGGATGCCATGATCTTAGTTTTCTGAATGTTGAGTTTTAAACTAACTTCTTCACTCTCCTCTTTCAGTTTCATCAAGAGGCTCTTTAGTTCTTCTTCACTTTCTGCCATAAGAGTGGTGTTTTATTATGTAAAAACAAAATAATAAGACCCAATGAAGCCAAAAATAAATAAATTTTTTAAATAAAAAATTTTTAATTTTTTATAATGCCTCAGAAATGTCAATATGGTTTTCCATTTTTTCTAAGTGATATGAATTCAGGGATAGAATATGCAAAGTTAGGCTAAGAGTAGGCTTACCACACACAGGAGAGGGCATATTGATACTTGTCAAAATTCACAAAAAATTTGTGTTAGCAACTTAGAACCTTTTCATAACAAGTTGTGTACAAAATTTACAGATTTCATCATAATGTCTAAATTCTATAAAGCATTTAGCTTCATTTACCGTCTCTGGTACTAACTTTTTCATTGTTTACAATAGTGGGGCACCTAAAATGCAAGGAATCCAAAAGCAGTCCTGTATACTTTTGTTTGCCCTCTACACAAATTACCCAAATAAAGTGGCTTCTCTTCAGACACCTATGTGCTAGGTCGCTTCAGCTGCATCCGACTCTGTGCAACCTATGGACTGTAGCCCTCCAGGCTCCTCTGTCCATGGCATTCTCCAGCAAGAATACTGGAGTGCATTGCCATGCCCTCCTCCAGGGTATCTTTCGGACCCAGGGATTGAACCCGCGTCTTTTACGTCTCTTACATCTCCTGTGTTGGCAGGCAAGTTCTTTACCACTAATGTCACCTAGGAAGCCGGACACCTATATTAGAGGCTAAATTTCACGTGTAGCCCAGTTGTGTTAACACTCCCAACTCCCAACAAGTTTGCTCCCTCTTTGCAGGTTTCCACAAGTCAAATGCTTTCATTCCTTACATGTATTTTTTTAATTAGAGTATAATTGTTTTATAATGTTGTGTTGGTTTCCTCTGTACAACAAAGTGAATCAGCTCTCTGTATACACATATCCCTGGGGCTGCAAGGAGATCCAACTAGTCATCCCTAAAGGAAGTCAGTCCTGAATATTCATTGGAAGGACTGATGCTGAAGCTGAAACTCCAATACTTTGGCCACCTCATGTGAAGAACTAACTCATTGGAAAAGACCCTGATGCTGGGAAAGATTGAAGGTGGGAGGAGAAGGGGACGACAGAGGATGAGATGGTTGGATGGCATCACCAACATGATGGACATGAGTTTGAGTAGGCTCCGGGAGTTGGTGAGGGACAGGGAAGCCTGGCATGCTGCAATCCATGGGGTCACAAAGAGTCAGACACGACTGAGTGACTGAACTGAACTGAACTGTATCTCCTCCCTTTTGAGCCTCCCTCTCACCCAGAAACCCCATACCACCCCTGCAGGTCATCACAGATCGCCAGGCTGGACCCCTGTGTTACACAGCAGCTTTCCACCAACTATCTGCTTCACACATGTAGTGCAGACATGTCAGTGTTATTTCCCAATTCGATCCACCCTCCCTCCCCCACCTGTGCCCACACGTCCATTCTCTACATCTGTGTCTATTTCTGCCCTGGAAATAGGTTCATGGGTACCATGTTTCTAGATTTCACATATATGCATTAATAAATGATAGGTGTTTTTCTCTTTCTGACTTCACTCTGTGTGACAGACTCCAGGTTCCTCTACATCTCTGCCAATGACCCAATTTCATTCCTTTCAGAGCAAAAGATCTTCTTTGGCCCAACTTCTAGAGGAATGAAAATGAAAACAAAAATAAACAAATGGGACCTAATTAAAAGCTCCTGCACAGCAAAGAAAACCATAAACAAGATGAAAAGACAACCCTCAGGATAGGAGAAAGTATTTGCAAACGAAGCAGCTGACAAAGGATTAATCTCCAAAATATACAAACAGTTCATGCAGCTCAATATCAAAACAACAAAAAACTCAGTAAAAAAAAATGGGCAAATGACCTAAATAGACATTTCTCCAAAGAAGACATACAGATGGCCAGGAGGCACATGAAAAGAGGCTCAATATTACTAATCGGAGAAAAGAAAATGTTGGTTGCTCAGTCATGTCTGACCCTTTGTGACCCCATGAACTGTAGCTTACCAGATTCCTCTCTCCATGGGATCTCCCCACAGGAATACTGGAGTGGGTTGCCATTTCCTTTTCCAGGAGATCTTCCTTACCCAGGGATTGAACTGGGGTCTCCTGCATTGCAGGCAGATTCTTGACCGTCTGAGCCACCAAGGAATGCAAATCAAAATCACAGTGAGATATCACCTCACACCAGTCAGAATGGTCATCATGCAAAAAAAACATACAAACAATAAACGCTAGAGAGGGTGTGGAGAAAAGGGAACCCTCTAGCACTGTTGGTGGGAATGTGAATTGACACAGCCACTATAGAGAACAATATGGAGATTCCTTAAAAAACTAAAAGTTATTCCTTATATTTAAAAGGCTATAATTCTTAAAGAAAATATGGGCAGGGTAAAGTATAGACAATGAAATGCCTGAGAAGTAACTTTGATATGACTTGGGACTTGTTCCATTGTTCCCTTTTCCTTGAGGTTCCCCACATCATCTCCATCCATTTGTTCCACTGCTGCTGCTGCTGCTAAGTCGCTTCAGTCGTGTCCAACTCTGTGTGACTCCATAGACGGCAGCCCACCAGGCTCCCCCGTCCCTGGGATTCTCCAGGCAAGAATACTGGAGTGGGTTGCCATTTCTTTCTCCAATGCATGAAAGTGAAAAGTGAAAGTGAAGTCACTCAGTTGAGTCTGACTCTTAGCGACCCCATGGACCACAGCCTACCAGGCTCCTCCATCCATGGGATTTTCTAGGCAAGAGTACTGGAGTTGGGTGCCATTGCCTTCTCCTATTTGGTTCACTGACACCACCCAAAACCTATTCTAACAACTCAGGACACTACAGAGGAAGGAAGGAAGGGTTCTAGAATCAGCAACCTCAGCTGGGATCTCCCTGCCCCACTAAGTAATACTGTGATATTATGCAAGAGTCTTACATTCTCTGAGCCTCCGTTTTCTCATCTGTGGAAGTGAAGATAATAGCACAAAGTGAGTAATCTTGAAATGATTCAATGAGTTGACTTATATGAAAGAAACTGGTCTATACTAGACGCTTGGTATTAGTTTCTCTTCTTTGGTTGAAGGAATTTGGAAGGAAAAACAATGTTTGTGGACCACCACAGGCCTTTATCTTAACAATCTAAATGAAAATTCAAAGGCAGAGTACAAAAGAAAAGAGGCTAAAATGTTTGTCAGAGAAAAATCACTAACATCTTCTGCCAACTTTCCAGCCTTAGAAGACCCAGAAAACGCTTACCACTGCCCCTCTTCCAATTGATGATAAGAACCGACCTGACATTTATTTGCTGTTAGAATATAGTATATAGCTCAATCATCAATAAAAATTGAGTGTAATCAAGGGTATAAATTAGAACATAATTTAGTGTTTTGTTTACAAGTCAGAAGGTATTTTAAGACCTTGTCCTGTCTCCTTTTGCAAATGGGAACTTCCATTAGCAATTTATTCTGATTATTTTCACTATCTCTTTGGAGGTAAATTTTGGGAGTTGCCTCTAAAGGGACATAAACACAAACACTGGGTGACTGCATAAGGGAATTTGGACAAACAACTGCAAAGAGGAGGGTTACTCTACCTTGTAGAATATCACATTCTCAGAGAGGGTGAGAAGAATTGAGAGAGGAGCATTGACATATATACACTACCATGTGTAAGTAGCTAGCTCGTGGGAATCTGCTATATAACACAGGGAGCCCAGCTCAGTGCTCTGTGATGACCAAGAGAGATCGGGTCGGGGGCGGGGGTGGGAGGAAGGTCAAGCGGGAGGGGATATATGTAGACTCATAGCTTATCCATGTTGTTGTACAGTGGAAGCTAACACACTGTAAAGCAATATCCTCCAGTTAAAATTTTTTTTTTTTAAATACCACATTCTCTGTTCCCTTTTTATGGGCATTTTACTCCAGTCACTCTAAGAAGTTATTATTTCCTGCTTGACATTGCAGAGGAGCCAATGAGTGGAGAAGAACTTGGGGAAATATCTTAGATATCCTTTAGGATAAAGAAAATAGGATCTTTTTTCTCTTCCTTGGCAGTTATTAATACACATTTACCTAATAGTATCAGTCCAAAGAAAGCAGAAAGTAAGATAAAGTTATTTTAAACTTTTGGCAATTTGTGTTTCAAATCCGACTGACCAGATTAAGATACTCGCAATTTAAATCACAAATCACATCATTTTCTTTTAAATGATGGATTTCTTGCCTTATAAAAAAGCTATTATAAGGGATCGTTTGTGACAGGAATTTTAGAAAACATTTGTGGAGTAAAATATGTGAAGAATTTCTCTAGTTTATTTCCTTCAAATAAGCCACATCAGAAAAGAGGTTAGCACACACTTTTATATATATTTAACTGTTCCTGAGCCCTCTTAATTGTTGGATTGTTAGACTCATTTTGCTATGAAAGAACTGAAGAACTCCAGCTGGAGTCATTCCTCGGTCATTACTGAAGGTTTGATTGAATTATCCGGCTGGGCTGCTGTAATTACCATCAGCAGAGCTTTGTTCTGTAATGTCTTGACCCAGACTTTAGGCGAGATGGTTAGCATTCGGATGCGACCTCTGAAATACAGCATTCCACCTGGGCAGCTAACCCCAGAAAATGATGTCCTTTCAGTTTCCATTCCCTCCTCCTGTTTGCCTACTGCTCAGTGACAAGTGTAACGTGTTTGAAGTACAAGCAGTACTTTGAACGCGGGGTTAAATCTCTTCGGGCTTTCTCATGTGACTGGAATGTTGGCCTGGCTCAGAAAACAAAAGTCAGCTTAAAAAAAAAAAAAGAACTTAGTCCCTCCAGGAAGAGAGAGATGGCTATCGAGCTTGACAAACGCAGTGTAACGTGAACGGGGTGGCGGGCCTAATTCTCTTAAGTGATCGCCACAGGTCTTGGCTTCTCTTGGACTTTCAGCCTTTCGCTGTGTACAGGGTGGGCCTTGTTAAACTGCCAAGTCGACAATTTTATATCCAAAGGCTTCTGACCATTTTATATCTGAAGGCTCTGCTTCTCTGTTGTGATTTTTCAACAGCGAAGTTCAAAGGGCTCTGGGGCCTTTCATTTCGGAGGACGTGATCACACTTAGCAAACTCATTGGTTGGTTGCTCAGTCAATGCAGGCTTAGAAACTGGGTTCTAAGAGGAAAAGGTAATGGAATAAAATCCTTGATTTGGATGTGACAGTGAAGTGAAGTGTGAGTCGCTCAGTTGTGCCCTTATCTTTATGATCTCCTGGTCTATGCATAGAATTCTCCAGGGAAGAATACTGGACAGGTTACCCTTCTCCAGGGGATCTTCCCGGCCCAGGAATTGAACCTGGGTCTCCCGCATTGCAGGCAGAATCTTTACCATCTGAGCTGCCAGGGAAGCGTGGATTTAACAGTGGGCTTTGCTAATTTCTGTTGGCTGGTACTTTTTAAAGTCTGCATCAGATCTGCTCCCACTGAACCATTTCAAAAGCCAGAACACAAGCTTGAGTTACAAACTGATGAGCAGTGTGGAGTTATCTTTCCAGTGTCAGGACATTCTTCAACTCGGCAAGCTTCTCAACACTGTGGAGATGTGTGCTGAGTGCTTACATTACCTTATCTGTGTCTAGCTTAACTGAAGCACAGATCATTTAAAAAATAGCCCCGAGTCCTGAGGCCTGGTGCCCTATAATCTAAGAACTCAATTCACTGCCATTTGATGGACACAAATTGGCAAACCTCATTCAGCACATGTTTATGAAATACCTGCAATATATTAGACAGCCTACTAACCATTTGCTACTTACCTTGCAGAAAAATAAACATCCAATTGAAGTTTTCTAAAAGTGACCAAATCTCCAACCAGCTCCATCAGAACCCTCAGGCAAGCTTATATCCTAAGCAGATTCCTGGATCCTATCCTAGGTCTACTTAACCAGACTGAAGGCGAAGCTAATTTCATATTTCTAACATGTTCCCCAGTGATTCTTATGACTAATGTTTGAACCTATCCTAGGCCCATGACTCATCTCATATTTGAATCACCTGGTGAATTTAAAACCACCAAAGACTATGAACAGAGGAGTCTGATGGGCTACAGTCCATGGGGTCACAAAGAGTCGGACCTGACTGAGCAACAAAGCGCAATGCAGTGCAAGGACCTAGTCCCACAGCAGGCTGCCTGTCAGGCCCTCTGGAGGGAGGGCTGTCCCTGGCATTGGCTTGTTTCTGTTTTCATCTTTTAAGAGATCCCTGGGTGGGAGAAAACTATAATTCTAAAAGATACATGCACCCCAATATTCACTGCAGCACTATTTACAATAGCCAGAACATGGAAGCAACCTTAACGTCCATCAACAGAGGAATGGATAAAGAAGATGTGGTATGGATATGCAATGAAATATTACTCAGCCATAAAAAAGGAATGAAAATGTAATTTGCAGCAACACGGATATGCCTAGAAACTGCCATACTGCATGAAGCAAGTCAGATGCAGAAAGTTAAATATATCTCTTATATGTGGAACTAAGGGGGGGAAAGGGTACAAATGCACTTATTTACAAAGCAGACAGATATAGAAAGCAAACTAATGGTTACCAGGCAATGGGGGGGACATAAACTGGGAGACAGGACTGACATGTACACACCGCTATATATAAAATAGATAACTAAAAACGACCTACTTATAGCACAGGGGACTCAACTCAGTACTCAGTAATAACCTGTGTGCTAAAAAAATGGATATATGTACATGTATCGTTGATTCACTTTTCTCTACACCTGAAACCAACACAACATTGTAAGTCAACCATACTCCAATAAAAAGGGGGAAAAAAGAGAGAGAGAGAGAGATCCCTGGGTGATTCCCATAGGCAGTCAAGGCTAAGAACCCAGCTAGACAGTAAGTTCCACAGGAATTCACAAGAAAGAGAGATGACTCCCATCTGGGGAGGACAAATGCTACCTTTCGTTTCTCCTCATATTGTGGAAGAGACATTATGTTCTCTTTAGAAAGTGACTCTGTATGGGTTTATTATTGTTAACAAAATGACATATTTATACAGCATCCATCCAAGAAATAGAGCATTTTTATAGACACCACTTAATCTCGTTTATCCTCAATCCAACCCATGTAATGTAATTAGAAGAAAAATTTATTACAAATACAGATAAAGCAGATCGGTACGTTGCCTGAATTTACACAGAAAGTTTATTCTGAAAATCTGACTCCACTGAATTTGCTTCCCAGAAAAGTTTAAAAAAGAAAAATCTTTAAACAGTCCTGGCTAAAATGACCCTGTTCAATTCTGAAATTTATCCAAATATGCAATTAGCACACGAATACCCCATAATATTCATTGGATATTCATTGGAAGGACTGACTATTCATTGGAAGGACTGATGCTGAAGTTGACAGTCCAATACTTTGTCCACCTGATGTGAAGAACTGACTCATTGGAAAAGACCTTGATACTGGGAAAGATTGAGGGCAGGATGAGAAGTGGGTGACAGAGGATGAGATGGTTGGATGGCGTCACTGACTCAATGGACATGAGTTTGAGAAATGAGGTGATATCCTGAAGTTTCAATAATCTTCCTATTTTCCTCTTTTACTGTTCCCATAAGTCAACAACATTGAATACATTAATGGGTTTACTCAGTTAAGGTTGTCACCTGTCCAATTTGCCCAGAACTTTCCCACTTTTAGTACTAGAAGTCCAGTGCCCAGTAAACATCTGAGTCCTGGGCAAACCTGGACAGTCTCTATTGAAAGTAGAAGTGACCATCCTTGGAGCCTGAGAACCTGCATTCCTAACAAGTCTCCATGTGATACGGATGCCCTTAGATGCAGAATCACACTCTGAGAATCAGTACTGGATGTACAGGGCTTCCCTGAGAGCTCAGTAGGTAAAGAATCCACCTGCAATGCAGGAGACCCCGGTCCAGTTCCTTGGTCAGGAAGATTCCCTGGAGAAGGGATAGGCTACCCACTCCAGTTTTCTTGGGCTTCCCTTGTGGCTCAGCTGGTAAAGAATCCGCCAGCAAAGTGGGAGAACTGGGTTCGATCCCTGGGTTGGGAATATCCCCTGGAGGAGGGCATGGCAACCCACTCCAGGGTTCTTGCCTAGAGAATCCCATGGAGTGAGGAGCCTGGAGGGCTACAGTCCATAGGCTCACAAAGAGTCAGCCAAGACTGAGGCGACTAACATACACTGGAGGTACCAGGTAGACTTCAAGTTGAGCAAAGGTAACAGATGGTACAGCTGGTGTCTTGGCACCAAGGAGCTAGAAGCAGACCATGTTAGGTAGACATATATCCTGGGGACGAAGACTAATGTGGCAGGACTCAGGCTATGAGGAACTGGAGTACTAGTCAGATGATCACAAGAGAATCTCCATCATAAAGAAGCATGACCAACACTTCCCTGGAAGTCCTGCCCTTCAAATGCAGGGGGTGCAGGTTCGATCCCTTGTCAGGGAAAAAAGATTCACATGCCTTGAGATGTGGCCAAAAATTAATTAATAAATAAAATGTAAATTAACAAAAAAGAAAAAATGAGAAAATTCCAAACAGAAAAAATATTTTTTAAAAAAGAAATATGGCCAAGACCTTTCTACTAAATGTAGGTGCAAGGTGGGTTCTCAACCTCAGATGAAGGCAAAATTCAGTTCTAGGGCAACAATGCAAGGCTTAGTAGCTCAGTCGTGTCTGACTCTTTGCGACCCCATGGACTGTAACCTGCCAGGCTCCTCTGTCCATGGAATTCTCCAGGAAAGAATACTGGAGTGGGTTGCCATGCCCTCCTCCAGGAGATCTTCCCAACCCAGGGATCGAATCCAGGTCTCCCACATTGCAGGTGGATTCTTCTCCATCTGAGCTACCAGAGAAGCCCACAACAATGCAAGGTCCCAGACTTAATGTCTAGTCACTGGAGCCCCTGAATTAGGAATTCTTAAAGATCTCCTGACAAGAATAAAAGTGTGAGGACCCACCATCCTTGTTTTCCTAGGACTTTTCCTGATTTTAGCACTGAAATGCCAAGGCCTGGGTAATTCCTCGGTCCTAGGACAGTTGGTCACTCTAAAAGTGGTCTCAGGAGATTGGAACCCAGACCCACCTGCATCTCCTGGTCAGGTGGCTGCAACCATAAAAGATAAAGGCAAAGGAAAGACAAAGATGGGCCAGCTGGAGATGTGGGCAGCGAATCAGGATGGTCATATCCGCCTATGGTCTTCAAGAGGGGGAAAAAGGGCAGTCAGAAAAAGTAGTCCATAAATGTTGAAGTGCACTTGCTTTAAATGGTCAAAAAACGTTCAATGACTCCACAGGCCTGCAGTTTTTCTAAACTCATGAAAGTGGAAAAGTTCAGCACAAACAGAGTAATCCAGACACCCCGTAGATGGAAGTCATCCTCACTGCCTTTTGACAATCATCACACACACTTAAGATCCCATTGTAAGTATAACCTTAAAGAGCCCTGATATGTACACACACATCCCAATAGGGAAAAAAATTTTGTAAACACTGGCAGAGTATGCTGTGTTATTTTGGATCCCCCCTCCCACAAAAAAGAAAAAATCAGCCAAGTAGAGTAAACACAGTTCAAGATGATAGAAATGAGAAAGAATATTTAAATCTAGGAAAACATTCTCTCTGGTTGAAACATAATTTCACCTAAGATCCTTAATGCCATTAGCTAGCATAGTTATCAACATTCCACTAGTAATTAACATTCCACCAGAATGGGAAGCGTGAGGCCACTGTGGACAATAGCACATACTATGAGTAATAATAGATTTTTAAGTTGTTCTTCATGAAGGTCATCCACATACTATATAAAAACGTATTGCAGGGCTTCTCTGTTGGTCCACTGGTTAAAACTTCACTTTCTATTGCAGAGGGTGCAGATCTGATCCATGGTCAGGGAGTTAAGATCCCACATGCCTCCTGGCCAAAAAGCCAAAACATAAAACAGAAGCAATGTTGTAACAAAGACTTTAAAAATGGTCCATATCAAAAAATCTTTTTAAAAACTATATTTAAGAATTGGAAACAAAACATTTTCCTACCATAACAAGGGTCATCTTTAAGGACAGTACCTAAACCAGCATAAAGAATCCACCAGCTAATGCTGAACTAACCCAACTCCCCAGGGACCAAGCATACCTTGCTCAATGCTGATTACATGGAAATAATCTCCTGGGTCACACTTAAATAGTCTCTATGGTGATGAACTTCAGTCTAAGTGGATAAGGAAAAAGAATGTCCCAGCTTGTTGAGTCTTCATGGGTTGAGAAGAAATAGATGCAACCAGCGTCTTCAAAATGCAAGTATAGGGACGTCCCTGGTGGTCCAGAGGTTAAGAATCCACCTTACAATGCAGGACATGCATTCGACCCCTGATTGGGGAACTGAGATCCTGTATGCTGAGGGGCAACTAAATCTGCATTCCACAGCTGCTGAGTCTTTGCAACACAGCTAAAGAGTCCATGCACCTTAATGAAGACCCCAAGTGCTACAGCTAAGACCCAACACAGCCAAAGAAAGAAGGAGAGAAATATACACATATATATATTGGGGCTTCCCTGATGGCTCAGATTGTAAAGAATCTGCCTGCAATGCAGGAGACCCATTGCCTGGAGAATTCCATGGACAGAAGAGCCTGGTGGGCTATAATCCATGGGGTCACAAAAGAGTCGGACAGGACTGAGCAGCTAACACATACATAAGTATTTTAAATGCAAGTATATTTCTCTTGAATGAGCCAATTGTCCAATAAAATGAAACAGAAGGACCCAAGGAGGACCCCCCTCATAGAGCCTGAGTGAGAGTTCAGAAAAGGAAGTGGCAACCGACTCCAGTGTTCCTGCCTAGAGAATCCCGTGGACAGAGGAGCCTGGTGGGCGGCTGTCCATAAGGTCGCACAGAGTTGGACACTACTGAAGCGCCTTAGCATGCATGCACGCCTTGGAGGAGGAAATGGCAACCCACTCCAGTGTTCTTGCCTGGAGAATCCCAGGGACGGAGGAGCCTGGTGGGCTGACGTCTATGGGGTCCCACAGAGTCGGACATGACTGAAGCGACTTAGCAGCAGCAGCAGCAGACAGTTCAGAGTACACTGAAAAAGACTGAAAATCTCCTGGATAATCTTGGAGAGAGTGCCAAAGAAACACGAGAGGACTCACTCATGCAATCACTCCTAACAAATAGTTTTTGAGTGACATCTGCATGACGCCAGATTCAAGGTGCTAGGGACATTCGTGTTTGTGTATCCCCCAAATTCCTAAGTGGAATCTTAATACCCTAACATGATGGTATTGGGAGATGAAATCTTTAGGAGGTGGTTAGGTCATGAAGGTGAAGCCCACATGATAGGTTTGGTGCCTTTATAAGAAGAAACACACGCAAACTTGCTCTTCCTCTCTCTGCCATGTAAGAATACTGTGAGAAGGTGACCATCGATAAACCAGAAAGCGGACCCTCACCAGACACTGAATCTACTGCTTTCCCACTTAATGTGTCACTGAGACGTAATGGGTTTTTAAGGTTTTGTTTTGTTTTCCAAACTGAGAAGCTACTGCACACTGTAGTGAAATGTTCTGCTCATTTGGAATAAATCCCTAGAGAGGTGGCTGGCGGAGGTCCCACCTCCCAATATGGAAAAACCCAAGAGGCAGAAGACCTGCCTGCTCTAAGTCAGAACACGGGTCTTTCCTCCGCCCAGGTCTAAGCCAGGCTTTGCCTCTCTGCATTCTCGTCAGAGCCTGGTCCTCCTTGTATGTCTATTAATTAAAAAAAAAAAAACTAAGTTAGCCAGAGTCAAATCCTGTATTTGAAACCAAGAATCCTGGGCATGATACATCCACACAATTATAAGAGAAAATACCTTTGAAATATTTTGTTAGTGACTGGGTAGAAGATAGAAAGGGGTAAGAGAAGAAGACAGAAAGGGAAGGGAAAATGAATGTTCCATCCATCAGCAGGAAAAAAGTTTTTAAAATGTGTACTGTCTTCTGATTTCTTTGGGACTCAACTTATGGATCCATGAGCCAATGACCACTGGTAGTCAGTATATTAGTAGAAATCAATTTGTGGGGCCAGAAGGAATAAACATGATGTCATGCCTACACAAATAGCAGCAGGTTGATAATTGAAAGTTACCCCCCCAAAAAAGATCAGTACCCTTCCAAACAGTAATTGGTCCCTGACATCTACAGGCCAAGTATTGTCAGACTCATGTCCATGGCTGTCAGTATTCTATGTCATTTTCACTATCTGTGCACAAGTTAGTGGAAAACAAAACAAAACAAAACACTGTTCAGATTTTTTTTTAAATCTAATCTGCGTTGTATAATTGTTTACTAATTTTTTTTTCTTTGCAGAGGGAACAGGGCTTAATTTATGAGCAAATTGCTAGGGGGAATTTTTATTAACCACACAATTTCTTTTTAAGAGGGTTCATATATTAGAAGAGAACCCCTTCCCTCCTCCTCACCCCTTCTCCCTGGCATGATTGTCTAGAAGCCATTTCTGTCAGCAGGGGGAAGAAAGGGCTTCCTTTGGGAACAGGAGCCACTCTAATTCCTAGGTAACAGAATCCTGACTCTGTTGTGGAAATGTGGAAGAGGTGCCAATAACCTTTCCCTGTTTGGGGATTATTCTTTTAGTCGGGTATTCTTTGAAAGTGAAAAGTGAAAGTCACTCAGTCGTGTCCAACTCTTTGTGACCCCATGGACTATGGCCCACCAGGCTCCTCTGTCCATGGTATTCTCCAGGCAAGAATACTGGAGTGGGTTGCCATTCCCTTCTCCAGGGGATCTTCCCAATCCAGGGATCGAGCCCAGGTCTCCCACCGTCTCAGCCACCAGGAAAGTCCCAGGTATTCTTTAGGGGCAACTAATTTACTGACTTTTTTAGTATGCAATCTATTTATTCAAAATAATTATTAATATTTTCTGTTTTCTGAAGTTCATGGCCATGACTCTTGAAAACGGGCTTCCCTGGGGGGCTCAAGGGTAAAGAACCTGCCTGTCTCTGCAGAAGGCTCGTGTTCAATCCCTGGGTCAGGAAGATCTCCTCAAGAAGGAAATGACAACCCACTCCAGTATTCTCGTTTGGGAAATTCAATGGACAGAGGAACCTGACGGGCTACCGTCCATGGGGTCACAAAAGGGTCAGACATGACTTAATGACTAAGCAACAACAAATATTTCATGTGGCACTTCCAGACCTTAAAAGCAAAAAGGATGGTACTTAAGGCTCCGGATTTTCAGTTCTGCAGCATAAACCCAGCAGAGCAAGGCGCAGACACTGGACATTTCTCCCTGGAGTCACTGTGCCTCATTATCAGGCTGGACTTAAATATCCTTCCCTGGAAGGGGCACAAAACCTCGCATTGTAAGACAAGCGCTCTGGAGCCAGTACAAAGAGGTGCAGTCCTGTTTCAGGATGTGGTTTCAGCCAAAGGTGATAGGATCACAAGACTAGGTTGAGAGAGGAAAAGACAATCAGGAGTTGTCTTGAGTGTGTTCCCTATACCTGGAGTCTTCCTGTTCTTTCCCTCTCACTCTCTAAGAATCTCAGTTACTGCTGATGGGAGTAATTAGTCATAAGAGCCAGAAGCAAAAACTTTGGGACACTTGAGCTCTTTGGAACACAATGTGATAATAGTAGTGAACTCACAAACTAATCACTGAATCGAGGGTGGATTCTATTACACCTGAGAACCTGTGTTATGATATTAATTGAAAAGATTGTTCTGAACTATATATGAGTTAAAACGCTCTCAAAACATTCTGTTCCACCTAAGAACTATTAACTCTTCAAGAGTCACACCCAGGTGACAAATATTTACACTCTGGATCTTTGGTCTGGTTCACTTTTCCATCATTAGAAGATTCAACATAGGGGTGTCATATTATAAACAGATAACTGTGTTAATGATAATCATTCATTCATTGATTCATACATTCAAACACGGAAAAAATATAAACATACATATGCATGATACATATTCATTCACAAATACCACAAAACCTATACCTTCCAAAATGATTAATTTGGCATGCTTCAATTGTCTAAGTTTCTCAGTGGGAATTTAATTCATGGTCAGTAATATGCAACTCAGAATAACCTCAACCGTGGCTGGTATTCATCCTTTGTAAATGGAAAAGAGAGTTTTCTTTAGCTACTTTCTCTTCACTTCTCACATTAACCGAACTTTCCATATAAGCCCTGGCCATGTAATTCTATACAGAAATTTACATATAAATATATCTACATATATGAGTATTGTTAGTTATTTCACAGAAGTAGATATGATACAAATGAACCTACCTATGAAACAGAATCAGAGACATGAAGAGTAGACTGGAGGTTGCCAAGGGGAGTGTGGGGAGAAGATTGGACTGGTAGTTTGGGATTAATAGATGCAAACTGGCATTTAAAGAATGAATAAACAGCAAGGTCCTACTGTATAGCACAGGGAACTACATTCAATATCCTGTGGTAAATCAGAATGAAAAAGAATGTATACATATATATGTATATGTCTATATAATTGAGTCACTTCACTCTACAACAGTAATTAACACAACTTTGTAATTCAATTATACTTCAATATAAAATCAATTTTAAAAAGGGAGGGAACCCTACAATTTGTATATCTGGCTCTCCTACCTCAAAAATACCTTGTGGAAGTCACTACAGTTCAAGAGATTAGCACTAATTCATTATTTCTAATAACTTTCTTGCCTCCATAAACACAAAGCCTTATATATTGATGCCCTCTTTTCTATGGAACAGAGTCCATGAACTGAAATTGCTGAGCCAAAAAGTATACATATTTTTAAAATTTAATATATGTTGGCAGATGGATTTCCTAAAACCTGTAACACTTCATTTTTCTACCAGCCATGAGAGTAATCCATTCCCTAAGTCACCACCAGTAATAGTACCATAGTTCTTTTCCAATTTTGTCAGTCTGGTTTAAAATGACATTTTATTTTTACTTTTATTTGAATTTTGCTTGCTAATAATGAATTTGAGAATCTTTCTATTAATTTATTGACCAGTTTGGATTGCCCATTTTTCAGTCATTTCTCTTTTTGTTAAATGTATAGCTGTTTTGACTAATCAATTATATTTTATTCTAAATTGAATGCTTGTCTATTGTTTTTATAGTATCTTTTGTCTTATCAAGGTTCTTAGCTTCTATAACTTTAAACATGCCATCTTTTATAGCTTCTGGATTTCTATAGCTTCTGGGGAAAAAAATGGTCCTCAGTGCATGGATTTTATATACTTAGTTTTTAGATCATCTTATACAACTTCGGTGATTTTATTAATATTTTGACCATGTAAGCTTTTTAGCCATCTGGAATTTATATTTAAATGTAGAATAAGAAGCAGGGCCTTAGACAGCTCACTTGGTAGAGCAGAAGACTATAGTGAGTGAGCTGTGGCAATCCTTAAGTTGCTGGTTCAGTTCCCGCTGGAAGGACTTCCCAAGACCTTTAGGGGTTTCCCTGGTGGCTCAGTTGGTAAAGAATCTGCATGCAATGCAGGGATGCAGGTTCGATCCCGGGGTCAGGAAGATCTGCTGGAGAAGGGAATGGCAACCCACTCCAGTATACTTGCCTGGGAAATCCCATGGATAGAGGAAACTGGTGGGCTATAATCCCTGGGGCCACAAAGAGTCAGACATGACTTAGCGACTAAATGACCACCAAGCTTTTTAGCCATCTGGAATGTATATTTAAATGTAGAATAAGCTAGAGACCTACTTTCTTCCAAATAGGTAGGCTATTTTCCAAACACTATTTATTAAATGATTGATTTGATTTCTCACTAAAATGATCTACCACTTTAGAAATACATATAACTATCATCCACATTGGACTGTTTCTTCACTGTTTATTCTATTCCTTTATCAATACAATATGACTAAGATGCAGTAGCTTAATTAAACGCCCAGGATCTCTCACTATTCTCCCTTTGCATATTTTCTTAGCTATTCTGGGGCATCTGTTCTTCAACATGGACTTTAACCTTCTCTGACCAATCATCTTCCCAGAAAGTACCAATTCTAATTTTAGTGCATTATGCTTACACATTATTAGGTGTATGTACTTAAAGTTTGTGTTATTAACTACTCTTGTCCAACAGGTATGCTTTCCATTTGTTCAAATCTTCCTTAATTTCTTTCAGTAAGATTTTATCATTTCCCTTATAGAGAAAATGTGTCTATCTTACCCAATTAATTCTTAAGCATTTAATATTTTTCAATGATTATAAATAGGAAAATTTTCCCATTTCTCTAAGTATTTTGTTAAAGTATATAAAAACCATTGCCTTTTAAAAAAATTTACCTTGTATCCATGCCATCACCAACTTGTCCTTTTCAAATCTAGTGATATTTAGTACAGCATCTTAAATTTTCTAGGTATACAAAATCATCATCAAAAAGAGATCATTTTATCAATTTTTTTCAAAATAAGTTCATATCCTTTTCTTTTTTTTTTTTTTTTCACTTGGCTGCACTGGGCAACTTGGAGGATCTTAGTTCCCTGACCAGGGATTGAACCTGGGCCCCGTGCAGTGAAAACACCAGGTCCTCACCACTGAACTACCAGGGAACTCACAATATATCATTTATTTTATTTTCTTACCTTCTATATCCATCAGCACCTCCAAGATAATGTTAAGCATAATGGTGGTAGTGCTATCCCTATCTAGCTGATTTAATTAAAACAGTTTTTGTGTTTTAAAATTTAAAACATTTGCTGAGTGGCTTTATATTTTCTTATTTCATAATCTATCTTCCTTGATAATTTTACAAGCTATAGCTAATGATTTCTATCAAATGCCTTTTAAGCATCTAGTGGTAGAATTACTTTTTTCCTTCAGCATATTCATAGAATAGATTATGATGATAGATTTCCTGCTACTCAAAAACTCTTAAAAATCTTGAATGGGGTGACTGCTCTGTAAAATGCATTGCAGATACTGTTTCATAAAATTTATTAAGAATTACCCTCTCCTGAGACTTCCCTGGTGGTCCAGTGGCTAAGGCTCCTTGCTCCCAGCACAGGGGGCCAGGTTCCATCCCTGGTCAGGGAACTAGATCCCACATGCTGCAAATAAGAGTTGACATGCCACAGCTAAGACTTCATGAGGCCAAATAAATAAACACTTTTTTAAAAACTACCTTCTACATTCCTTAGCAATCTATGGTTTTATTTATTGGCCATCTTTAGTGGGTTTGTTTGAAAGTTATTTCAGCTTGATAGAATGGATTTGAAAGCTTTCCTTCAACAGTTCAAATAATACTGCAGTAATCTACTTTTTAAAGATTTAATAACTCTTGGGCTCAAGATGTAAAGAACCTTGATGGCTCAAGTGGTAAAGAATCCACCTTCAATGCAGGAGATGTTAGAGATGCAGGTTCGATCCCCGGGTCAGGAAAATCCCCTGGAGGAGGAAATAGCAACCCAGTCTAGTATGCTAGCATGGACAGGCCAATCGACAGAGGAACCTGGTGGGCTACAGTCCAAGGGGTCGCAGAGTGAGACACCGCTGAGCACCCACGCATGAGCATGATGAATCTGAAAACACCTGACCATGGCGTCTTTCTTATTACCTCTAAAATTTAATCTAATCTTAGGTCAGCTTTGTTAACTTCTATATTGTTAGGAAATCCTCTATTTTTTTCCAGGTATTTCCAATTTATTACTCTACTAGTGTTACTTACATTTTTATATCATAGTTATTTTATTTTCTATCTGTATTTATTTTTTTTTCTTGTCCTTAATATTTACTCCTTTTCTAACCCTTAGAGCAGGGTTATAAGGGGCTCATTTATTCTATGGGTATTTTAAATTTTTTTCTTTTGGATTTGTTTATTCTTTTTTCTGATTTTTATTTGTTCATTAATTTCAGATTTCATTTCTTATAATACATCTCTTGCTTTATTTTGGTTTTCTCTTTCTAATTACTTAAATGGTTTATTATTTCATCTATTTGGGCTTCTCCTTTAATAACGATGGCATTAAAAGCTAAAAATCTTGCCTAGTACAGATTTTGATAGCTTCCAAAGGTTTAGATATGAAGTGTTCTCCTTAACACTTTTTCAACATAGTTGGTAATTTCATTTTTAATATTATACTTGAGCCAAAGATTATCTAGTATGCTTTTCAATTTCCAAAGAAGCTGACATTTCAGGCCAATTTTTTTCTTATGTTTCTCAATTTTGTTGAATTTGATCAGGAATTTTGAACTACAACATTTCTACTTTAAAATTGTTGAAGTTTAGGGACTTTCCTGGTGACCCCGTGGGTAAGACTCCATGCTGCCACTGCAGGAGGTGCAGGTTCAATTCCTGTTCAGGGAACTAAGATCCCAAATGCTTCGAGGTGTAGCCAAAAAATAAATAAATAAAACTGTTGAAGTTTAAAAAATTCTGAGCACTCCCCACAGCAGATCCTACTGAAATAACAAGAGAAGTCACCCTGAGACCCCTTAATGGGACACATTAAAATCTCCATGACCCCAGCTAGGTAGGGTCTATAAGCTCCATGACAGCCTGAAACAGCTATAAAAGACAGACCTTCACCCTTCATCTTCCCAATGAAGATTTCTTGGGGTCTCCATCTCTCCAGGGGGATTTGAGGCAGGAGATGGAGGGACCCCAGGCTGAGCAGCTGGAGTCTGTCCCCTGTGGACAGATACTCTGAGACAAAGACAGTAGCAGGAAGGAGAAGACCCTGAGCCCTGAGCAGATTAGAGATAATAAGACCCCACAGTCCTCACTCTTGAGGTCAAAGAGACCATCCAGACTGCACACGCACAGAAAGGCTCCTCTGAGGTCAAAAGGGAGGGAGCACCACCCCGCAGTAAGTGATGCCAACCTACCCATAATCCTCTTCGCTAGACTCCATCTTGACTAGGAGATGCACATATGTGAGAGAATCATGTGTGTTAGCGGCTCAGTCGTGTCCAGCTCTAGGCAACCCTGAGATAAACCAAAGATGGACTCAGAACCAGGTAAAGCAAGGTGACTGGGCAGAGGAAACCTGGAAGAAATGCCCCACGAGTGCGCGACTCTCTCTGGGTGTATGACTCGGAGTTCACCAGCATGTGTTTATTCACGTGTACTCTTTTTTTCTCTTAATAAACACTTCACTTGTTTCACAACCCAAAAAATATTTTTAACTAAAAAACTTTGAGTTAAAATAATAATAATAATAATAAAATGATTGAAGTTTTCAGAGACCAAATCCAATATAGGAATAAGATCTATTTTGTAAATGTTCTGTAAATATGTGAAAAATATTTATTCTCCCTTAGAAGGATGTATGGTTTAATACACATCTATTAAATAAAGCTTATTGATGGCACTGTTCTTTTTTGTATGTCCTTCTTTTGTTTTGGGAGGGCTTCCCTGGTAGCTCAGATGGTAAAGCGTCTGCCTACAATGCTGGAGACCCAGGTTTGATCCCTGGGTCGGGAAGATCCCCTGGAGAAGGAAATGGCAACCCACTCCAGTATTCTTGCCTGGAAAATCCCATGGACTGAAGATCCTGGCAGGCTATAGCCCATGGGGTCGCAAAGAGTCGGACACGACTGAGCGACTTCACTTTTCTTTTGTCTTTAACTAGAGTTGTCCAATTGTGGATGATAAATATTTTGTCTCCCACAAAAATGCTATTTTTTCACATTTTTCCTTTATTCAAAAAATATTTTGCTTTGTATAGTTAGCTGTTATTTGGTGCAAACAGATTTATAAATGTAATATACTCTTCATAGACTGTCCTTTTATTATTACATAATGTACTTCTTCAGTGCATTTAACTTTAAATTTGACCTTATCTCTCATTAATAATGCCATTTGTTGCATAAAATAAATTGTACTTGTGTCAGAAACATAGATGTTCTGAGTCTTGTAAAAAATGGCCAAAGAATGTAGTCCTTTTGTCAAAAGGATTCTGTGAACTGCCATCCACATAAGTCTTTATACTGTTTAACTAGCCAGCATTCATGTCACAAAGGCTTCCCTGATAGCTCAGTTGGTAAAGAATCCGCCTGCAACGTAGGAGACCCCGGTTCAATCCCAGGTTTGAGAAGATCCCCTGGAGAAGAGAAAGGCTACCCGCTCCAGTATTCTGGCCTGGAGAATTCCATGGACTGTATAGTCCATGGGGTCACAAAGAGTCGGACACAACTGAGTAACTTTCCCTTTCATTCATATAGCAAAGCTATAAAAATTCTAGAATAGTGGTCTTGAGTGGTCAGAGGCTCATTAAAAAGAGTCCAGGTTGCCTCCGGTATTGTGGTTTGTTTTGACTTTTAGACAGTAATAGACTCTTGTTTTGTGGGTCACCCTGACCCAACTCAGCCTGTAATCACACTATTAAGACCTTCTATCCTTGCTCTTATCTTGCTGTGACTAGACCACAAAACAGCTGCAAAGTTCCACCAGACACTCCTTTTTATTTGAATTTGTCTCATATCTCTTTGTTCAGTCTTTAATTTCAGCCATTAACACTGCCTATTTTCTTGTAAATAGCTTGTAGCTACGTGTTGTTTCGATCCCAGTCTACACTCTCTGTCAACTATGTTCCTTACTATTCTTTTCTTCCACCAAGATGTTCTATCTTATCCTACTTCTTTCTCAACGTGGATAAGATGAAAGATGAGGCCCATAGAATATCTTCATCACCATTACTCCTTGCCTTCTCACCCTCTGCCTCCAGTGAGAACCTTGGAGTGCTTCTACTTCCCACTACTCTCCACAATCATCAGTTCTTAGGTCTTCTGAGTTAGTGTAGTACATATTAGAAATGTCAAACGAAAAACCTTCTACACAGTAAAGGAAATAATCCACAAAGTGAAAAGGCAGTCTATGCTAACTTGCTTCAGTCATGTCGGACTCTTTGCCAGCCCGTGGACAGTAGCCCGCCACGCTCCTCTGTCCATGGTATTCTCCAGGCGAGGATAATGGAGTGGGTTGCCATGACCTCCTCCAGGGGATCTTCTCAAACCATGGACTGATCTCACTTCTCTTACATCTCCTCTATTGGCAGACAATATCTTTATCACCGGTGCCACCTGGGAAGCCCTTAAGAAATAATCCACAAAGGGAAAAGGCAACCTATAGATAGAAGGAAATATTTGCAAACCATATAGATAAAGGTTAATATCCAAAATGTATAACATAAGGAACTCAAAGCACAAAATAGCAAAAAGCAAAACCTTCCCAAAAAATCCAATTTAAATATAAGCAAAGGACCTGAATAGACATTTCCCCAAAGAAGACATACAAATGGCCACTGGGTATATGAAAATGTTCTCGACGTCACTGATCATCAAAAAAATAAAAATCAAGCCACTGTGAGATACCACCTCACACCTGTTAGGATGGCTATTATCAATAAAGCAAATGATAACAATTATTGGTGAGGATATAGAGAAAAGGAAATTTTTATATGCTGTTTGTGGGAATTTAAATCAATGTAGCCACTGTGGAAAAATATTATGGCAGTTCCTCGAAAAGTTAAAACTAGAATAGATTTACTCCAGTAATTTCATGTCTGGGCATATATCCAAAGGAACCAAAACCAGATATATCTGTAGTTACATGTTTACTGCAGCATTATTCACAAATGCCAAGACATGGAAAAAACTTGCATGTCCGTCAATAGAGGAATAGATAAAGACAGGTATATACATCCAATGGAATGTTTTTTCACCTAAAAAACGAAGGAAATCCTGTTATATGCAACACTGTGATGAACCTGGAGGATGTTATGCGAGGTGAAATAAGCCAGACAGGGAAGAACAAATATCACATGATCCTGCTAATATGTGGAATTTCAAACAGTCTAACTCACAAAAGCTGAGTGCAGAGGGTAGTTACCGGGTGCTCGGTGAGGGGGCAGGGGGACAAAAAGGTATTGGTCAAAGAATACAAAGTTATGCAAGATTAATAAATCCTAGAAATCTTCTGTACATCATTGTGTCCATAGTTAACAATACTAAATTCTCTACTTGAAACTTTACTCAGAGGCTAAATGTCCTTTTCACAAAAAGGACTGAAGTTTATATATAACTTCAGTTCAGAGTCAATGAACTGAACTTTAGGGGTAAACAAGAAGGAAGAAAGGGAGGGAAGGAGGAGAAAGACATTTACTTCTGCTCACCACTCTTACCTTGCGGATTTATTTTCTCCATCTTCAGATTTCTGTTGTGGTTCATTTGTTGTTCCGTTAGAGTACTGATGATTTTTGCAAGTACTGATGGTGAAGGACAGGCAAGCCTGGTGTGCTGCAGTCTGTGACTGAGCAACTGAACAACAACCACAACTTTTTATAAAGAGGTACATAGTTGATACCTCATGCTCAGCATCTTTCACACTAACAGGCCCTTGATCTCTTACTTGAGAATACTTTGGGTTGCAGCTCTTTTTTGATTGTTGCTACTCCACTATCAGCTTTCAGTGAATCACTTTGAAAAATAAACACATGTCCTTGTCCAATGTTTCTTGGGTATTTGCTTTGGTTGTTTGTTCCTCTTGCCTAGAGCTTTATAACGTTCTCTTCATTATTATAGTTTGAGGACTTGATCAATATATGTGTCTCTGTCAGTATTTGGGCCTTTTCTTATCAGGAAAGCCTATAATCTGGGCAGCCCTTAAAACTTACAATCTTAGGACTTTAATTACTTCAGATAAATGTTTTACTAGTATTCGTGCAGTTATGTTTCTCTTCTGGTTTTTTTTTTTCTTTAGAAATGCTGATTGTTCCCACAATAGTGATCCTCAAATTATATATTCAAATTGTCTGCATTTTCAATCAGGGTTTCCAGCTGTGTTTTTGTTGTACCCAGATCGCGGAATCCCACCAAACACCACAGGAGCCGCGGATCGATGCAAAAGCAGTGAGGAACTTCATTACAAGCTCGAGCAGGAACTCCCTCCACACAACCTAATGGCCATGCGGAGAGAGCCCCGAGTGATGGCGGCGATCTATTTTTATACCTATAGTGGGGGAAACGGGAAGCTTAAGGGGATTGGTTAATTCTTTAACTAAGGATGTCTTGTTAGCTACTGATTGGTGGGTTAGAGTAAGGGGGTGAGGGACTTCCTGTCCTCCCCTGATTGGCTCGTTGAGTTTTTTTGTCATAAAGTTTTGTTTTCTCTTCTGGGGAAGGGGTTTTACTCAAAATGGTGGTGCTATGTTAAAATGGAGTCGTTTGGGTTTCACATTTCACATTTTGAGATAGTCCTTTCAGCTGATCATCAGCAGACCAATTCAAACATCTACAACAATCATCCTTATCTTCAGTTCATCTACTAAGCTGTTTATTTCAGAAATAATATTGTCAAAGAAGCATTTTATCCACTGCTCTTAAGCACAGTTGTTTTTTTTTTTTTTAACTCAATCATTCTTCTGCTCTTCTAACAATTCTTTACCACTGAATTTGTGCTCTAGGTTTTCTGTCTGATATTTTTTTTTCCCTCTCACTCTTGAGGCCCTTGGATTTGTTGTTCTTTATTTTTAGCAGCTCACTGGGACCCCAGTCACCATATGGAGAATTCTGAACAGTTGGACTCTCATCAGTATTGGAATAAGAAGCATCCTCAGGTCCCCTAGACCTGAGTGGAGAAACCTCAGGCTGTCACCCTCCATAGGGTCCCCCTGTAGAAAGAAAAGGAACCAGATTCATGTCACCATGTCCCCCAAAGCTCTATTGCTATCTAATCTTTTGTTCAATGTTTGTTTTTAATGTATTAATAAATGAACTGTTTGAGCTTTATCTTTTGAAACAAGGCCTACTGACATTCCACTTTATTCTGTTACCAGGTTTTAGGGAAATAATTGGTTCTTAACTTCTGGAGGATAACAGACATTGGTGAGAAATTGAACAAAGCTGAACACTCTTTCTGTAGAAGAATATGCCTCTGGCACATTCAGATGGCCACTGTATCTCAAGAAACCCATGACCCTCAGGTCAAATGACCTTTTATAAGGGACCTCATCTCCTCATGAGGACCCTACCTTAATGAGTTAATTACCTTCCAAAGGCCCTACCTCCTGATACTTTCACCTCGTGAGTCTGAATCTCAGTATATGGATTAAAAACTCAATTCTTAACCATAATTCAGTTCAGTTCAGTCGCTCAGTTGTGTCCGACTCTTTGCAACCCCATGAACTGCAGCACACCAGGCCTCCCTATCCATCACCAACTCCCAGAGTTCACCCAAACCCATGTCCATTGAGTCGGTGATGCCATCCAACCATCTCATCCTCTATCGTCCCTGTTGGTCCTTTAATGGACCAGAACCTGGTGGTCCGGAGTCAACGATAAGAAAGTAAGAGAGAGAAAGAGGCTGATAGTGCTTGTTGGTCCTTTAATGGACGGGAACCTGGTGGTCCAGAGAGTAGAGAGAGAAAGAGGCTGATATCCCCTGGTTTATGCGGAAAGCCAATAGAGTCCTGTTCTTAGGGCTTGCGCTGCTGCATGTAGGCACCAGGCACCCTCTCGAGTGGGTGAAGGCGCAGTGAGCCTTCTCAAGAGGGTCTTAGAAGCCCGGGCAAGAAAGTGAGCTTAGGGGGGCCTCTGCGCTCCAAGGAATTAGCCAGAAATAGAGAGACAGAAAGAATAGAAAGAAAGAAAAAAAAGAAAGAAAGAAAGACATGGAGACCAAAGCTCTGATGGAGCAAAGGTGTTTTAATCAACATGGCGTGGGCATATATTTTGTCTTACAAAGTGGTTATTCTCAGCAAAGATAAAGATTAAAATTCCAGACTTACAAAAGATGATCCCTATCAAAAAGAGAGATGCAAACAATCACCTTTTACCATTTGGCTCTTAAAAAAGAAGAGGGTACTTACCACTGTAATGAGAAATGCCTGGATTCCTCAGCCCCTAGAAAGGCGTGCCTCTCCTCTTAATTCCTGAATATTCAGGAATCAATAAGGGCCATAGGGTTCCTGACAGATCCAAAACAGCACACAGGAAGCCTCTTGTTAAATGCTTCCTGACAGTCCCCTTATCCTCCTCCCTTCAATCTATCCCAGCATCAGGGTCTTTTCAAATGAGTCAGCTCTTTGCATCAGGTGGCCAAAGGATTGGAGTTTCAGCTTCAACATCAGTCCTTCCAATGAACACCCAGGATTGATCTCCTTTAGGATGGACTGGTTGGATCTCCTTACAGTTCAAGGGACTCTCAAGAGTCTTCTCCAACACCACAGTTCAAAACCATCAATTCTTCGGTGCTCAGCTTTCTCTATAGTCCAACTCAAATCCATACATGACCACTGGGAAAACCATAGCCTTGACTAGATGGACCTTTGTTGACAAAGTAATGTCTCTGCTTTTTAATATACTGTTTAGGTTGGTCATAACTTTCCTTCCAAGGACTAAGCATCTTTTAATTCTATGGCTGCAATCACCATCTGCAGTGATTTTGGAGCCCAGAAAAATAAAGTCAGTCACTGTTTCCACTGTTTCCCCATCTATTTGCCATGAAGTGATGGGACCAGATGCCATGATCCTAGTTTTCTGAATGTTGAGCTTTAAACCAACTTTTTCACTCTCCTCTTTCAGTTTCATCAAGAGGCTCTTTAGTTCTTCTTCACTTTCTGCCATAAGGGTGGCGTCATCTGCTTATCTGAGGTTATTGATATTTCTCCAAGCAATCTTGAATTTAATAGATGACCATTATATCTACTACTTGGGCAGGAATCCCTTAGAAGAAATGGAGTAGCCATCATAGTCAACAAAAGAGTCCAAAATGCAGTACTTGGGTGCAATCTCAAAAACAACAAGGTAAAAAAAAAAAACAACAACAATATGATCTCTGTTTATTTCCAAGGCAAACCATTCAATATCATGGTAATCCAAGTCTATGCTCTGACCAGTAATGCTGAAGAGCTGAAGTTGAACAGTTCTATGAAGACCTACAAGACCTTCTAGAACTAACACCCAAAAAAGATGTCCTTTTCATCATAGGGGACTGGAATGCAAAAGTAGGAAGTCAAGAGATACCTGGAATAACAGGCAAATTTGGCCTTGGAGTACAGAATGAAGCAAGGCAACGACTAATAGAGTTCTGCCAAGAGAAGGCACTGGTCATAGCAAACACCCTCTTCCAATAACACAACAGAAGACTCTACACATGGACATCACCAGATGGTCGATGCCAAAATCAGATTGATTATATTCTTTGCAGCCAAAAGTAGAGAAGCTCTATACTGTCAGCAAAAACAAGACCGGGAGCTGACTGTGGCTCAGATCATAAACTTCTTATTGTCAAATTCATACTGAAATTGAAGAAAGTGAAGAAAACGACTAGACCATTCAGGTATGACCTAAATGAAATCCCTTATTACTATACAGTGGAAGTGAGAAATAGATTTAAGGGACTAGATCTGATAGACAGACTGCCTGATGAACTATGGATGGAGGTTCGTGACATTGTACAGGAGACAGGAATCAAGACCATCCCCATGAAAAAGAAATGCAAAAAAGCAAAATGGTTGTCTGAGGACACCTTACAAATAGCTGTGAAAAGAAGGGAACTGAAAAGCAAAGGAGAAAAGGAAGGATATACCCATTTGAATGCAGAGTTCCAAAGAATAGCCAGGAGAGATAAGAAAGCCTTCCTCAGTGATCAAGGCAAAGAAATAGAGGAAAACCATAGAATGGGAAAGACTAGAGATCTCTTCAAGAAAATTAGAGATACCAAGGGAAAATTTCATGCAGAGATGGACTCAATAAAGGACAGAAATGGTAAGGACCTGACAGAAGCAGAAGATATTAAGAAGAGGTGGCAAGAATACACAGAAGAACTGTACAAAAAAGATCTTCACAACCCAGATAATCACGATGGAGTGATCACTCACCGAGACCAGACATCTTGGAATGTGAAGTCAAGTGGGCCTTGGGAAGCATCACTATGAACAAAGCTAGTGGAGGTGATGGAATTCCAGTTGAACTATTTCAAATCCTGAAAGATGATGCTGTGAAAGTGCTGCATTCAATATGCCAGCAAATTTGGAAAACTCAGCAGTGGCCACAGGACTGGAAAAGGTCAGTTTTCATTCCAATCCCAAAGAAAGGCAATGCCAAAGAATGCTCAAACTACCACACAATCATAAGTCAGTGAGTTATTAACTGAACTTGTAATTCAATTCATATGGTCAACTGACACCACAGCATTCAGCATGAAGGGAGAAAATAAAAAATATAAAATGGGTGAGCCAGTCATGTCAGTTACAATTAGAAGGAGCCAAGTCGTTATAAGGTCTCACTACATTAGTCTCTTAACCATGAAGACGAGGTAGGTGATCTCTGAGATGTCTTTCGTTATAGAACTTGCTGTATTTGATTCAAGCTCTAAAGTTCTGTTATTTCTGTGTCAAATATTTCTTTCAAATCAAATTGTGACATCTTTAGAAACAGTTCAGTTCAGTTCAGTTGCTCAATCATGTCTGACTCTTTGTGACCCCATGGACTGCAGCATGCCAGGCTTCCCTGTCCATTACCAACTCCTGGAGCTTGCTCAAACTCATGTCTGTCAAGTTGGTGCTGCCATCGATCCATCACATCCCCTGTCATCCCCTTCTCCTCCCACCATCAATCTTTCCCAACATCAGGGTCTTTTCTAATGAGTCAGCTCTTCACAACAGGTGGCCAAACTATTGGAGCTTCAGCTTCAGCATTAGTCCTTCCAATGAATATTCAGGACTGATTTCTTTTAGGATGAACTTGTTGGATCTCCTTCCAGTCCAAGGGACTCTCAAGAGTATTGTCCAACACCACAGCTCAAAAGCATCAATTCTCTGGTGCTCAGCTTTCTTTATGGTCCAGCTCTCACATCCATACATGACTACTAGAAAAACCATAGCTTTGACTAGACAGTCCTTTGTTAGCAAAGTGATGTTCCTGCTTTTTAATATGCTATCTAGGTTGGTCACAGCTTTTCTTCCAAGGAGCAAGCATTTCTTAATTTCATGGCTGCAGTCACCATCTGCCCTGATTTGGAGCCCAAAAAAATAAAGTCTCCTACTTCTTCCATTGTTTCCCCATTATTTGCTAAGAAGTGATGGGACTGGATGTTTTTATTTTAGTTTTTTGAAAGTTTAAAGTGGTACATATACACCATGGAATATTACTCAGCCAGTAAAAAGAATTCATTTGAATCAGTTCTAATGAGATGGATGAAACTGGAGCCCATTATACAGAGTGAAGTAAGCCAGAAAGATAAAGAACATTACAGCATACTAACACATATATATGGAATTTAGAAAGATGGTAATGATAACCCTATATGCAAAACAGAAAAAGAGACACAGATGTACAGAACAGACTTTTGGACTCTGTGGGAGAAGGCGAGGGTGGGATGTTTCGAGAGAACAGCATCGAAACATGTATATTATCTATAGCGAAACAGATCACCAGCCCAGGTGGGATGCATGAGACAAGTGCTCGGGCCTGGTGCACTGGGAAGACGCAGAGGAATCGGGTAGAGGGGGAGGTGGGAGGGGGATCGGGATGGGGAATACATGTAACTCCATGGCTGATTCATGTCAATGTATGACAAAACCCACTACAATATTGTAAAGTAATTAGCCTCCAACTAATACAAATAAATTTTAAAAAAAGGGAAGAGAAAACACCTTAAAAAAAAAAAAAGAAAGTTTAAAGCCAGCTTTTTCACTTTCCTCTTTCACTTTCATCAAGAGGCACTTTAGTTCCTCTACACTTTCTTCCATAAGGGTAGTGTCATCTGCATATCTGAGGTTATTGATATTTCTCCTGGCAATCTTGATTCCAGCTTGTGCTTCATCCAGTCTGGCATTTCACATGACATACTCTTCATATAAGTTAAATAAGCAAGGTGACAATATACCGCCTTGACGTACTCCTTCCCAATTTAGAAATAGTAGCTTTGTCTTACACTTGTTTTTATCTGCCACAGAATATATGAAAATGTCACATAAAGAATAGACATTAAGACACTTACTGGTGATTCAATATTTTAATCTCTAGATATTTCCATATTCTCTTAATTATTTCGATAATTGGCATGATCCTAAAACACCAAAGTGATTGTTTCCAACAGATGAAAGTCTGAATATACTATTTGCTATTCATTTATTTTTTTTATGTATAAACCATTCACTTATCATGTTTATCTGTTGAACATTGGCAGCTCCATCTATTTCATATAACTTATTGGAGTTATTATACCTATTCATGGACTTCCCAGGTAGAGACAGTGGTAAAGAACCTGCCTGCTAATGCAGGAGTCATAAGAGACACAGGTTCTATCCCTGGGTCAGGAAGATCCCCTGAACAAGGGCATGGCAACCACTCCAGTGTTCTTGCCTTGAGAATCCCATGGACAGAGGAGCCTGGAGGGCTACAGTCGATAGGGTTGCACAGAGTTGGACACAACTGAAGTGATTTAGCACTGCACACACACATACCTACTCACAACTATTAATTTTGTTAAAGAACTACTTTAAATGCCCAGGGAAGTCCTTGGGGAGTAATAGTTCAGCTTCAAGGAATTGATGTCTTAAAATGAGTTGGTGTTTAATTCTGTTGCAATGTCAAAGCCCGTATCTGAAACTAGTACGTAACATAAGCAGATAGGCAACTTTCAACAGGTTTTCAACACTTTTATGGCTGTTCACAGAGAGACTTTAATGAATTTTCACAATCCAGCCAAAATAACTTATTAGCATTCCATCCAATAGGGCAAAATAATTTTTCATAGTTTCTAAGCAGCTCTCATATCCAGAGACCATTTAAAATGTTTATATTTAACTTAGGACTTATTAGTCTTTTTCATGTCATGTATTTCAATTGGTATAGTAATGGCACAGAATGGAAAGAGAGTTTGTAATAGATGATTCAGATTGTGCTTTTGGCCAAACCAGAGAGTAGGTGCTGACCTTCATGGAGCTACTTGTACTCTTGTAACCCTTTCTCCTCTTTGGCAAAATAGGGATAACAACTTCCCACTCCAGAATAATAGTATAAACTCCGACAGCATGAAGAATTTTTACAGATTTTTCTTCCCTAGAAAACATTTCCTAAAGATATAATGTTATTTCTAGAAAGCTGTGTTTCTAGGGACAGACAACATCTTGTATGTACTTTGTCAATTAAGTCTGTTAAAATAATTAAGTTTATCACAGCTATGCCTGTAGAGACAAAGGTCACTGATATTCTAGTGAAGTCACAGACTCAAGTGAAAAATGGATAGCAAGCTAAGGGTTGGAGAAGGAAACAGCAACCTGGTCCAGTATTCTTGCCTGGAGAATCCCATGGACAGAGGAGCCTGGCAGGCTGCAGTCCATAGGATCACAAGAGCTGGACACAACTTAGTGACGAAACCACCACCACCACCCATGCTAAAGGTTATCATGCTGGCATGTACAAGGTTTGGTATTAATGTAATCCCTATAACAAATATATTCTAATAAATAAGACTTACTTTAGCAAAACATATAATAAACCAATACAATTTCACATAACAAACTATGATGATAAGGTTACATTTTACAGCCATATTTAAAGTCAGAAGTTCTCAAAGTTAGAAATCATTGGTCATTAAAACAGTTAAAGGAAACTTCTTTCTATTACATTTTCCTTAATCTTAGCAAACAGACTTGAAAAAGAAAATTCAATTTTATTATAAAAAGAAACTAGATACAGATAGATATAATTTAAATATTACACAACTAGTTCTTCATTAAACTAATTGACACAAAGCTGCTAGTTTGAGTTATAATTTCTATTTTGGACTAAATAAAAATATGAGGCTTAGAATTCTCTATTACCAACTTAAAAGATGCCGATAATAATCTTTATAATGATAATAATAATATTGAAAGTAGGTAACACTTACTGAGTACTTAAGATTTTCCAGAATTTTAGGATGAATGCTTTATTAATCCCCAGAAACCCCATATTAGGTGGCTACAATTAGGACTTCCCAGGTGGCACTAGTGGTAAAGAACCCACCTGCCAATGCAGGAGGTGTGGGTTCGATCCCTGGGTTGGGAAGATACCCCAGAGGAGGGCATGGCAACCCACTCCAGTGTTCTGTCTGGAGAATCCCATGGACAGAGGAGCCCACTGGGCTACAGTCCACAGGGTCACAAAGAGTTGGACACGATTGAGGCAACTTCACACATGCACTATCATGACACTCATTTCACAGCTGAGGAAATGGCAAAGAAGTGTGAAATAAAATTCCTATCTATGGCAAGACAAGAAAAACTTAAAGATAAAAATTCTTCTCTGCCCCTTGGCCTCCCTTCCCCCTCCACTGTGCCTGTGTGCTTGCATTATGCATGGATCAAGCCTCTCTCAGCAGCAGGAATGGCAGCTCAACCATAAACAGCAATGTTCTCCTAGCATCAACAAATGCCTGCGTGCATGCTAAGTCGCTTCAGTCTCGTCCAACTCTTTGCAACGCTGTAGGCTATAGCCCACTAGGCTCCTCTGTCCGTGAAATTCTCTAGGCATGAATACTGGAGTGGGTTGCGTTGCCCTCCTCTGGGGCATCTTCCTGATCCAGGGATCGAACCTGTGCCTCTTACATCTCCTGCACTGGCAGGCAGGTGCTTTACCAGTAGCACCAACTGGGAAGCCCAGCACCAACAAGAAAATTTTTTAAATGCTAACATTCCTCTTGATCTTGTAAAGGGTCATATGACCCACCATGATGGCACTTAAATCTGGATTATGGAAACTGTCAATAATAGGTCACTTAATGTACAGCCCTCTGTATCAAAAACAACCTATATAAACTGTGTCTTGACTTCTAACAGGTGGAACAGGTCTCAGAGCATTCTGAGATGATCTTCCATGTTATCATCTTCAAACTTCATTCAAATAAAATATTCTGATTCTTTTTAGATTGATCGCTTAATTTTTCATTGATGGAAGTTAAGGTCACAGAGCCAGGAAGAGATGGATTCTCATCCAACCTATGCCCTTAAGAGTTAAAACCATTTGTGCCTCTCATAATCCAACAACCTGGAATGTGCCATAAAAGAACTTAATATGACAATGCTGTTTTTAATGAAGTAATCTGCATCCCTGATATAGGGTCTTCACATTCTCCTTTCTGGGCTTCCCTGGTGGCTCAGAGGTAAGGAAATTGCCTGCAAGGCAAGAGACCTGGGTTTGATCCCTGGGTCAGGAAAGTCCCCTGGAGGAGGGCAAGGCAACCCACTCTAATACTCTTGTGTAGAGAATCCCATGGAGAGAGGAGCCTGGCAGGCTGCAGCCCATAAGGTCACATGGACACAACCAAGCAGCAGCTTGCAGATGCTACTTTCCACAAAATACTACTTTTCAGCCTCTTCACCTCACCACACTGCCTTCTTTATTTCCCTTTCTTTTATCTCTTTTATTCATTATTCCTTTCTTTTCAGTTCAGTTCAGTTCAGTCGCTCAGTCGTGTCCAACTCTTTGCAACCCCACAGACTGCGGCATGCCAGGCTTCCCTGTCCATCACCATCTCCCAGAGCTTGCTCAAACCCATGTCCATCGAGTCGGTAATGCCATCCAACCATCTCATTCTCTGTTGTCCCCTTCTCCTCCTGCCTTCAATCTATCCCAGCATCAGGGTCTTTTCAAGTGAGTCAGTTCTTCACATCAGGCAGCCAAAGTATTGGAGTTTCAGCTTCAATATCAGTTCTTCCAATAAATATTCAGGACTGATTTCCTTCAGGATGGACTGGTTGGATCTCCTTGCAGTCCAAGGGACTCTCAAGAATCTTCTCCAACACCACAGTTCAAAAGCATCAATTCTTTGACCCTCAGCTTTCTTTATAGTCCAACTCTCACATCCATACATGACCACTGGAAAAAACATAGCCTTGACTAGATGAACCTTTGTTGGCAAAGTAATGTCTCTGCTTTTTAATATGCTGTCCAGGCTGGTCATAGGTTTTCTTCCAAGGAGCAAGAGTCTTAATTTCATGGCTGCAGTCACCATCTGTAGTTATTTTGGAGCCCAGAAAAGTAAAATGTGTCACTGTTTCCACTGTTTCCCCATCTATTTGCCATGAAGTGATGAGACCAGATGCCATGATCTTAGTTTTCTGAATGTTGAGCTTTAAGCCAACTTTTTCACTCTCCTCTTTTTCTTTCATCAAGAGGCTCCTTAGCTCTTCTTCACTTTCTGCCATAAGGGTGGTATCATCTGCATGTCTGAGGTTACTGATAGTTCTCCAGGCAATCTTGATTCCAGCTTGTGTTTCCTCCAGTCAATTATTTCTCATGATGTACTCTGCATGTAAGTTAAATAAGCTGGGTGACAATATACAGCCTTGACGTACTCCTTTCCCTATTTGGAACCAGTCTGTTTTTCTATGTCCAGTTCTAACTGTTGCTTCTTGACCTGCATACAGATTTCTCAGGAGGCAGGTCAAGTAGTCTGGTATCCCCATCTCTTGAAGAATTTTCCAGTTTGTTGTGATCCACACAGTCAAAGGCTTTGGTGTAGTCAGTAAAGCAGAAGTAGATGTTTTTCTGGAATTCTTTTGCTTTTTCAGTGATCCAATGGATGTTGGCAATTTGATCTCTGGTTCTCTGCATTTTCTAAATCCAGCTTGAACATCTGGAAGTTCACAGTTCACATATAAGTTGAAGCCTGGCTTGGAGAATTTTGAGCATTACTTTGATAGCGTGTGAGATGCGTGCAGTTGTGCAATAGCTTGAACATTCTTTAGCATTGCCTTTCTTTGGGATTGGAACGAAAACTGACCTTTTCCAGTCCTGTGTGCACTGCTGAGTTTTCCACGTTTGCTGGCATATTGAGTGCAGCACTTTCACAGCATCATCTTTTAGGATTTGAAATAGCTCAACTGGGATTCTATCACCTCCACTAGCTTTTTTTGTAGTGATGTTTCCTAGGCCCACTTGACTTCACATTAAAAAGTTTATGACCAGGAATTCCCTGGTGGTCCAGTGGTTAGGACTCTTCCTTGCCAGGGCCCAAGTTTGATCCCAGGGCAAGGAATTAAGCAGGGCTTCTCTGGTGGATCAGCAATAAAGAATCTGCCTGCAATGCGGGAGACATAGAAGACACAGGTTCAATGTGTGTGTCAGGAAGATCCCCTGCAGGATGGCATATGACAACCCACTCCATATTTCTTGTCAGGAAAATCTCATGGACAGAGGAGCCTGGTAGGCTACTGTCCAAGGAGTCACAAAGAGCCAGACACGACTTAAGTGACAGATGATGCATGCATGCAAGGAGCTAGATCCCACAAGTGGTGCAGTGTAGTCATAAAAAAAAAAAAAAAAAGGCTAGGATTAAAGCAAAGAAGAAGATAATATGTGCCCTTAGTAACCCAGAATTATTCTAGAAAATATCAGCATAAGATTTGGGTATTGATGGGGGAAAGAGAGCAAAGTGACCTGAGGGCATTACTGATTCAGGGGAAATACGGACATTGAAAAGTTTTAGGACTCAATAGAAAATAAATAAATATGACAGGGAGTTCCCTGGTTGCCCAGTGGTTAGGATTCCAGACTTTAACTGCCATGGACTGCCATGAACTGGGTTCAACCTCTGGTGAGGAATATCCTGCAAGTCACGTGGTGTGTTCATAAAAGGAAAAATAAATAAATATAACAATAAGCTTAAGCAAGGACCAACCAGTAAAAGAACAAAAAGAGAATGTATAGCTTTAAGCACAGAGGAGAAAACTCAATCTATCCAATGGAAAGTGGGAAATTGAAATTATAGTCACAAATTTCCACTCTTATAAACACACCCAGATGGTGGGTTCTAATAAAATTTAAATAAAAATGCATTTCCCAGTAAAAAGATATATATATATAGTCTGGATTTTGTGATATTTGTGGCAATTTTATTTTTTTAATTTTATTTTTTGTTTTATTCACATATAGTTGATGTACAACGTTATATGTTATAGGTGTAGTCGAAGGAAATGGCAACCCACTCCAGTATTCTTGCCTGGAGAATCCCATGGACAGAGGAGCCTGGCAGGCCATGGTCCATGGGGTCACAGATAGTCAGACATGACTGACGTGGCTAAGCAAGCATGCACAATATAGTGATTCATAGTTTTAAAGGTCTTAAAATTTATAGTCTTAAAATATTGGCTATATTCACTGTGTTGTACAATATACCTTGTAATTTAGGTGATATCTGTCAGGGAACGTTTAATTTTAAGGAATCCTATATGTTGTTTTCTGTTTCTCAAGGGCCCTCTGCTCCTTATCAGTTCCTGGAAAACAGGAACGAGCAGGACTGAGGTCATGAGACAGAACGCATACGTGGATTCCTTTCAGTAACCTTTTACTTTTCTGTAAAACTACTTAGTCATGTTCCTATTTCCAATACATGGATTGTCTTCTGGCCCCATGACGATTGTTATTCCCTTAGTTACTGTTGTTATGCATTTGGTTTCGGTGTTTTTGCTCAACTTTATTTTTCTGCCTAAAGCTTCCTTGTATAACAATATATAAGCACACGCCGCCATGAATAAAGCACCCTTGTTCCACTAGAGACTTGGGTCCCCCGCGTCCTTCTTTTCTTCACCTTCTTTTCGTCGACTCCTGTCCCCAGGTTCCAGTCTGTCAAGAAGACCATAACAATATCAAATATTTTGTACTTCTTAATCCCCTACACTGCCCCTCCCCACTGTCTTCCCATTGGTTAACACTAGTATGTTCTCTGTATCTTTGAGTTGGCTTCTTTTTCATCATAGTCACTAGTTTGTTGTATTTTTAGATTGCACGTGTAAGTGATATCATACAGTAAAAAAAAAAAAGAAAGAAAGAAAACGCATTTTCCAGCTCCACCACTGGGACTCTGTGCTTTGGGGGAGGTTATATTGTCTCTCCGAGTTTTGATTTCTTCTTCTGTAAAAGGAAGTTATTATTGTACATAAAGAACTTAGCACAAAGGCTAAGAGTAAACATTAACTAAGGCTTTTACCATTCATACTAGTGTATTGCTATTTTTACTCCTGTTTCTGCTCCCATTACTCATATCTCTTTATAGTCTCCTGAAAGTGTTAGTCCTTCAGTCATGTCTGACTCTTTGTGACCCCATGGACTGTAGCCCACCAGGCTCCTCTGTCTGTGGAAGTCTCCAGGCAAGAATACTGGAGTGGGTAGCAATTCCCTTTTCCGGGGGATCTTCCTGATCCAGGGATCGAACCTTGGTCTCCTGCATTTCAACAGATTCTTTACCAGCTGAGCCACAAGGGAAGTCCTAGTTTCCTGAACCCTGACAGAATGAACAAACTCATGATAAACCTATCAATAATTTTTCTGTTTGACTAATGCAAATAATTAGCTCTTGCAGACATGAGGAGTATTTCTTTGTAAGATGAGATCCAGACAAAGAAAAGCTTGTGTGAACTCCAAAGTAAGCCAGACGTAACATTATAGGGTGGCACCACTATGGAGTAGGGTGCACCAGAAAGTGTGAGTTATAAAGACTGACTTGTTTGGGTGTGGAAGTCCAATTCTTGCCCAGTTGGAGTAAGTTAGAAAAATAAGCTGGGAAGCGCTCATTCTTGCTCGAGACTTGCTGGCAGGGAGTCAGGAAGCACATCATCACGTAGGTCTGTACATCAAACCCCTACATCCTCACCTCTGCTTAATGAATGTTGCTGTTGCTGCTGCTTTAGTTGCTAGGTCATGTCCGACTCTTTTGACTCCATGGACTGTCGCCCTCCAAGCTCCTCTGTCCATGGGCTTTCCCAGGCAATAATACTGGATTGGGTTGCTATTTCCTCCTTCAGGGCATCTTCCCCAACCAGGGATCGAACCTGAGTCTCCTACATTGACAGGAGGATTTTTTACCACTGAGCCACCAGGGAAGCCCTGGTTAATGAATAGCAAATCTCAATTTGAAGTTGGCTTTGCAGATAGTCAGTGCTCAAGACACGTCTGTCAATTTATCAACTTTGGTCATTTTGTCAGTTTAGCAATTTCAATCTTTTTATCAGCCCGTCAACTAGATCATACATAGTTTGCCACTCTTTAGATTCCAAGCATTTCCGAAACTGATTTGCTTATTTACATCAGATCTTCAGATTAAGGAGACCCTGCTTAATGGAGTAAAATTCAAACCAGGAGTTTATTTTATTCATGATGGATGAACAAAAGAAAATTTGCTTTTATTATCAACCTCTGCATAGCTATAGTGACCTGTTCTACCTCTCAGGAAATGTGACTTGAAAATTTAATGGCAACCCACTCCAGTATTCTTGCCTGGAAAATCCCATGGATGGAGGATCCTGGCAGGCTACAGTCCATGGGGTCGCAAGAGTCAAACACAACTGAGTGACTTAGCACTTACTGGGGACAAGAAAAATGAACACCTGAAGAGGCTGGAAAACATATTGAGGATAAATGCCTAAGCTCGTAGCAAAATGTTTGGCAAGAAAAAGAATGCCAATGTCAGTGTGAAATACACAGTGGAGTCAGTAATTAATTTTCCCATCAAAATTTCACTTCAAAAAACAAGCAGTGCAGACTAGGCTGTGTTTCATAATGGAAAAAAAAAAAAAAAAAGCATACCTTAGGAACTAGTTCAGGGAGATATTTTAGTTGCCTTGCTTTGTTTTTCAGTTAATTATTTGACTATTTCGTGCACTTCCTTTCCTTGGGGAGATATTCTGAATCTGATCTGATGGTTTTCTTAAACCTATTTCGTGCATGCAAAATACTTTTGGTATTTGCAAATTTATAAAAATGTTCTTAACCTCAAGAGAAAATAAATAAGTTAGAGAAAATTAAAACAAGTTCCAATTATTAAGCACATTTTTTGAAATCCCTCAAGTGTAGGAGGAATGTAGGTAGAAGAGAACAACAGTCAGGCTTGGTCCAGAACCTAGAGAAATCTCTGAAGATGTCAAAACTGATTTCATATGAATATAGTGTTTTGTCTTTTTCTTCCCTGAAGATTCATTTTTTAAAAAAGAAGAAGAAAGGGTTGGATAAAAGTTTGAAAGATATAAGCTTATCAGAAATCAGATTTGGCAAGGCTATTTTAGTGTAGTTAGACTTTCCCAGTCCACCAAACTTACCATCTAGTGATAATTCAGTTCCTTTCAAATCAGTGTGAAGGTGCCCATCCGAGCACTAAGGTTGCATAGGAAGATGAACAAGACTGGACTCTCACCCATGCAAAGTAGTTAAGATGATGAAATTGGTTAAAATTTTAAAATAATATTATAATATTTTATGACTATGACATAATCATATCACAATAATAATTTTCAAGGTCATCTCCCACAAATCAAAAGAGATGAGCACTACTTCCGGTCTGTTTAATCCTTCTTATCCCTTAAGCTTTGGTCCCATGTCTGTTTCATATTCTACAAAACTTTTCAACTTGCTTGCTGTTAATACCGCATACAGGATTCCATTATAAATACCCTTTGTTTTTTTTTAAATTTTATTGGAGTATAGTTGATTTACAATGTTGTGTTAATTTCAAATGTACAGCAAATGATTCAGTTATATATATATATATATATTCATTCTTTTTCCGATTCTATTCTCATATAGGTTATCACAGAATACTGAGTAGAATTCCCTGGGCCATACAGTAGATCCTTGTTGGTATTCTATCTTATATATCGTAGTGTGTGTGTGTTAATCCCTAGCTCCTGATTTATCCCTCTCCCCTCCTCACAACACTCCTTGATATTGGTTCTAAAAAAGATCACAGAAGAGTCTTTAGCCCCAAGGAAGCATAACATGCAGGGACAACAGAGCATGATGGCTAAGAACACAGACTTCGGAGGTGGATGATTTTGGTATAAATCTCAGGGTCACTAGTGGGCAACTTTGGGACAGTTAGTTAATCTCTCCAAGATTCAGTTTCCCCATCTTAAAAACGGGTATATTGGACTTCCTTCCTGGCTTAGTGGTTAAGAATCCACCTGTCAATGGAGGGTTCATGGGTTTGATCCCTGGTCCAGGAAGATTCCACTTGCCGGGAGGCAACTAAATCCACACACCACGAATACTCAGCCCGCGCCCCCAGAGCCCACGCTCCACAGCAAGAGAAGTCACCGGAAGGAGAAGCGCTCCATCGCCGCCAGAGAGGAGCCCCCACTCACGCAACTGGAGAAAGCCGCCGCGTAACAACGAAGACAGCGCAGCCAAAAAAAAGATAAAACAAAATGAGTATATTAATAGTTCCTACCTCATAGAGTTGTGAAAATCATATGAAGCAGCAATTGTAAGAAATACTTAGAAAGCTAGTGGAAGTAAACATTAGCTACATAAGTGTTCACTCTGATTAACTTTTGATATAGCTATATTCATTTATGCATTCCACAAACACTTCCGGATTGTCTACACTGCGCCAGATGCTGGTCTAGGCACTGAACCTGAACAGCGAATAAGACAGACAAGGTCCCATGGAGTTTCTACTCTCACCTCAACAGGGAAATGGGCTCCTTTAGGAAGGAGAGTATCTAACGCCATTTTGTATCTCCCATGGTGCTTTGCACAAGACAGCCGATAGGTGTTTGGGAGGAAATTGTAAGTGGAAGAGAAACAGACATACCTCAAAAATCTTGCACTCTTGGGCAAATAAAATATCAACTATGTAGACACATCAATTCTATTCTAAGAAAATCTGAAATCTAGTCACTTAACATTTCTTAAAAGGACTCCTTGGTAATTGAAAATATAAAGGATTATATGACGTTTCCACTGCATCATGCCACGTTTTGCTCATGAGACAGAGGGAAGCATGGCATGGGGCACACTTCAGCCAGGTGAGTCCAAATCACCTTGGGTTTTGTGGTTGTTCACTCTGGATCACCTTCAATTAGCAGGCTTGGCTCAGCTCTCACCCTCAGAGCCACAGGAGGAAATCACATGGCCAGAGTGACTGCAGAGGCCACTGAACACCAGGCATGCTTAGCCAAGGAGTTTTCCTTCTCTAAGACTGGTGTTACTAATAAAACACATGTCCATCCAAGACAGTAATTTATTTAATTTTGATTCACTCTACATAAGTTCAGCTCAGTTCAGTCACTCAGTTGTGCCCAACTCTTTGCAACCCCATGGACTGCAGCGCCCATGGCCTGCAGCACACCAAGCCCCCCTGTCCATCACCAACTCCCGGAGCTTGCTCAAACCCATGTTCACTGAGTCGATGATGCCATCCAATCATCTCATCCTCTGTCATCCTCATCTCCTCCTGCCTTCAATCTTTCCCAGCATCAGGGTCTGTTCTAATGAGTCTTCATATCAGGTGACCAAACTATTGGAGCTTCAGCTTCAGCATTAGTCCTTCCAATGAATATTCAGGACTGATTTCCTTTAGGATGGACTGGTTGGATCTCCTTGCACTCCAAGGGACTCTCGAGAGTCTTCTCCAATACCACAGTTCAAAAGTATCAGTTCTCTGGAGCTCAACTCTCTTTATGGTCCAACTCTCACATCCATACATGACTACTGGAAAAATCATATCTTTGACTAGACAGGCCTTTGTCGGCAAAGTAAGGTCTCTGTTTTTAATATGCTGTCTAAGTTTGTCATAGTTTTTTTTCCAAGAGCAAGCATCTTTTAATTTCATGGCTGTAGTCACCATCTGCAGTGATTTTGGAGCCCAAGAAAATTAGGTCTGTCACTGTTTCCATTGTCTCCCCATCTATTAGCTATGAAGTGATGGGACTGGATGCCATGATCTTAGTTTTTTGAATGTTGAGTTTTAAGCCAGCTTTTTCACTCTCCTCTTTCACTTTCAAGAGGCTCTATAGTTCCTCTTCCCTTTCTGCCAAAAGGGTGGTGTCATCTGCATATCTGAGGTTATTAATATTTCTCCTGGCAATCTTGATTCCTTCACTCTACATAGTAAATAAGAATCAGATATTTTCTTTTCTTTAAAAAAAAGAACTTTGGGAATTTCTACTCTAATTACAAGAATATGCTTTGTTCAATGAAAGAAATTGAAAACTATGATGTTGCACACCTACACAGAGAAAAGAGCAAGTTTTGGGACTTCCCTGCTGCTGCTAAGGCACTTCAGTCGTGTCCGACTCTGTGTGACTCCATAGACGGCAGCCCACCAGGCTCCCCCGTCCCTGGGATTCTCCAGGCAAGAACACTGGAGTGGGTTGCCATTTCCTTCTCCCTGGTCGGTCAGTGGTTAAGGCTCCATACTTCCAATGCAGGGGCGTGGGTTCAATCCCTGATTGGGGAACTAAGATCCCACATGCTGGATGGCACAGCAGGGGGAAAAAAAGAAAGAAACCCAGTGGTAAACAGCAAGTTTTGAGAATTTTGGAGAAGCTTAGAGGGCCTGGGAAATCAGGTGCCCTGGGTTCTAACTTTGATTGCACATTAAGTATCTGGTTAAACTTAACATGGAAAACTGGACTGCAGTTCCCATGTCTATAAAGTAAGAGCTCTTACGTGCCCCTTCTACCTCTGATTTCTTAAATTATTTATTAAATAAACATCATGTACCTAATTCTTTCACGCAGTAGTAAAGACAACCTTCTGTGATAGTTGTGCTTTATGATAAGGAATTTAAGGCTTAGAGAAGCTTGTTTATTTACCCAAGGCAAAGGATTCAGGTCAAAGATGTGATTTATGGGTATCTTCTAAGTCATACCCTCTTCTTACCAAACTACACCTGTCTTTAATTTACTAGCGTGTAAAATGGCTCTGGGTTAGAGAAGAAAGAATGGCCCTGGAAATTTCCTGGCAGTCCAGTGGTTAGGACTCTGCACTTTCCCTGCCAAGAAAGAAAGAGAGAGAGAGACAGATGGAGGAGGAAAGGGAGGGGAGGGAGGGAGGAAGAAAGGCCCTGACAACACAACCTCTTTGTCTACTTGACCCTTTTGCCCAATATTAGTTCTACTCTGTCACTTCCCTGTAGGAAATACTCTAGGTTTTACATTTGTGAAGTGAATAGTTTAAAAAGTTGAGTCTGACCTAGAAACAATCTCTGGTTTTCACTAACTGGATATTCAGAAGGTGTGCTCTGAAATAGTCTTTGCCTTCTTTCTACTTGTTCCCAAGTGATGGTAGAGACATGTAATCAGAAAATAAGAGAGCATGTAGATCAAATCCAACCATAACAATCTCCCAGGAACCATTAGACATATCAGTCATTGTGCCAGTTTTACCTACAGCCCCAGCAAAAGCAAGATATCCATCCATTTAACCTGCGAAAGGAATAGTCCCTTAATTACCACTAAAGTTTGGTTTAAGGACGAAGATCTGTCTTATGGCCCGTCCTTGTCATTGGACTACCATATGGCCTGTCCATGATAAATGCTTACCCAAACAGACCAGAATGCCTGTTCTAGGAATCTGGATAATGAAATACAGAAAAAGCAGGTCATTTGGCAGCCAGAGAAGATACTGGATGTATACAGTGTCTTCATATGGACTTCATATGGTGTCTTCATATTAAAGAAGTTTCCCAGGTGACTCAGTGGTAAAGAAATCACCTGCCAATGCAGGAGACACACAGGAGGCGTGAGTTGGATCCCTGGTATGGGAAGATCCCCTGGAGGAGGAAGTGGCAGCCTACTCCAGTCGTCTCGCCTGGAGAACCCAGTGGACAGACGAGACGGGCAGGCTACAGTCCATGGGGTTGCAAAGAGTCGGACGTGATGTAGCAACTGAGCATGCACACACACACACACACACACACACACACTCACTTCATATTAAAGTTGGGCACCCAAAGCAAAATTAACAGATCCCTGTTTTTGAGGATCCCAGACTTGTGCTAGACTCCAAGTCATTTCCCAGTTCCTGTTCCATTTTCTAAAGTACTTCTTCTACTATGACCCCACTACTTGAGTTTCTGAGACACTGATTTTCCAAACAATATATGTATTGTTTGAAACTTTACAGTAAAACTTTTAAAATTATTGGAATAGATGATGCTCTAGTCTTTACAACCAAAAGAGCTGAATAAAACTGCACAGTTATTTTATTACATACTACTAAATTCTATTTAGTAGAATAAATAAATAAAGCCTATTGGGTAGATGAGTAAGCTATTCTGTTATATTATATGCTACTAAATTCTGCTATGTCAAATAAGACTGAAATTAATACGGATTTGGCACCTGGTCTGCTGCTCTCAAGGCCTAATTTATAATTGCTGCATTATACTGCCTGTCATTCTTTTGGCTAGTCAGATGGGCACCATGATAATCATTGAGAATCTTAAGAATTCAGTGGGACATACCAGGAAGAAACATCTAGTACCATGCTTTATCTATCAGCCTAAAGATCACTTTTTCCTAAAGCCAATTCCATATTCTCTCAGAGAAAATTTTGGGCATTTGGTTTCAATCTGTCTATACCTTCTATACTAATAAGAAGCTGGATTTTTTTCAATTACAGAGAAACTATATATAAATGTATGTCTACTGATTGTTTATGGAAGTAATAAATATTCTCATAGTAGGTTCAGCAAGCTTCTCTTTAGAGAAATTTTTTGGCCAATAAAGTTGAGTCTAAGGGTTTCCAACCTCTGCAAGGCATTCAGCCTCGTAAATTTCATTTCCATCAAGAACAATGAGTTCTGCACACCTTAATGAACAAAACACTTGGTTCTCTCCTTGTATTCTGACTCTCCATGCCCCTACTGCATCTAGCTCATCCGACGCTCATCGGAACCTTCTTCACATGTTTTAATTTAATGTTAACATGTCCTTCATTGGCTCATTAACTGCCATCCATGCAGGTTAACCAATCAACCCTGTAAGAGGTCTCCAGTTGCTTTGCAAGGATGATGAGCAATTCTCACCCTGCACTTCAGCCAACAAAAATGTTGGACCTTTTTACAAGCAGCAGAAGTCCCAGAAGTCCCCATGGTTCCATGGCATAATATATGCAGAAAAGTAATAAAAAGTTTTACAACTCTGCATGAGCCAGCTGATCTCAGTAATGCCCCCAGGCAGGTAAACCTGGTGTGTCCTCACTCAGCCTCATGGCTTGACAATGTTAATCAAGGGCACTTAGACTTAGGCACAAGTGCTATTTCATATAACCGCTTGCGCCAGGCCCTACATAAGTGCATTTATATCTAATTGGTATCTTATCTAAGAAAGCAGGAGAATTCTGTATTTGAAATACGGAAGCTAAGCTATTTTAATGAACGGGATGGTTTCTATACCCTTGGCAAACCCAGAAATATACATCCCACTTCCCACTGGGAAAGAAACAGGACTTTTTGCTTATAGATTTTCAACTGGATATTAGCTTCTGGTAGTTGTCTTCCATCCAATCCAAGTGTTCCTTAAGAAACTTTCCCTATGGGCTTCTCTGGTGGCTCAGTGGTAAAGAATCTGCCTGTCAATGCAGAAGACATGGGTTCGATCCCTGGGCCAGGAAGATCCCACATGTCGCAGAGCAACTAAGCCCATGGCCACAACTACTGAGCCTGTGTCTACAGCGGCAAGTACAGAGCCCATGTGCCACAACTACTAAAGCCCTTGCACCCTAGAGAGCATGCTCTGCAAGAAGAGAAGCCCTCACACCCGTGAGTAGCCCCCACTCACCACAACCAGAGAAAAGCCTGCCCAGCAACGAAGACCCAGCACAGCCACAGATAAACAATTAATTTAAAAGCTTTCTCTACTCCCTGAACATATGATCAGTGTACACAGGACCATTATCAGAAAGTGGGGAAATCTTTTCGAACCATTTCATTATATACCCCTTTAGATGGTCAGTACTTACACTGAGCAGGAGATGCTGGCTGTGGTAACCCCTCCAAAATAAAGTGGAGAACTGGAGGTGGGGAAACATGATCCAGGTAATAGAAGGAGAAATTCATCCACTAAGGATAATTTAGACTTCCCTGGTGGCTCAGACGGTAAAGTGTCTGCTCACAATGAGGGAGACCCTGGTTCAAACCCAGGTCGGGAAGATCTCCTGGAGAAGGAAATGGTAACCCACTCCAGTATTCTTGCCTAGAAAATCCCATGGACAGAGGAGCCTGGTGGCCTCAGTCTATGGGGTCGCAAAGAGTCAGACACGACTGAGCGACTTCACCATTAACTCACTTTTACTGAAATTTTAATGCTTGTATAAATTTCCTTAATATGCAGATTTGCTCAGGATGAGGGTCAAACCATGAACATCTTGTCCTAGATGGTATTTGGCATCCCTAAGATGTCATGAAATGCCCAGAATGGAAAATCTTTGTGTTTTATCAAACATTCATCACTTTGCTTTTGCATTTGTATAACTATATATGCATGTATTGGGAATATATTTGTGTGTGCATATATAATGTATATATACACATAGTATATGTGTATATTACATAATATATTATTTATGTTTTGATATATACATAATATGTGCATATATGACATTTGTTATACATGCATAATTATGTACACATACACATAATATTTATTACTGATATACTATATATATACACATATGTATTTTCTCCTAATACAGTTTTTTCTTCACTGAACTCTGAGGTAATCACCATCCAAAATATAATTGCTCACAGATTCTGTTTAGTTTCCTAAGATTTCTTGATCCTACAAACATTAATCTGGTCCAGGAAATTACACTCCTTAGATGCCTTCATGAAACATTGACAGAATTTCAAAAGAAATTCTGTTTCCTCAGAAAAAGAAGGATGTGATGTCCATGAGGTCTTTGTGAGAAGGTAAAAAGATCCAAGTGATTCAGAACTATCCTTACTGCCTGCAGGTAAAAAGGCATATCTCTCCAAAATATTGAAGCTGTCATTTCCATACTCCTAAACCATATAGAAATTCACTGAGGTCTAGGGAGCTCAGTCATTCATCTGATTACATGTTCTGTTCTCATTCAGACACATTTGTGTTAGTGAGTCCAGAAGTTTTAGATTTTTCCTAGTGGCTTTGATTGAATGATTTCATCCAGGCACACTGCCTCTTCTTTTTAATTCTAAGCCTTCACTGTGAGTATTCCGATACCAAAGGAAAAAAATATGCTCTTTTTATCATACCCTAAAAATTACTTAAAGTTAAGATTTTCATAGTAACAGTGTCTTAGTAGTTATAGACCACCTTTCCTTTCTTGGACATAAAGCAATAAAACACGTGTGAAGATCATGTTCACCCACTGCAGCAAACACCACTTTTCTCCCTGCAAAAATGCCACCATTAAGCTGCCACCAGTATTCCCCACAATTCCTTAGGCTTTTCCTCCAGATCTTTTTTCAAACTTTTACCACAGTTGATCTCTGGTTCCCCTACCTTTTCTAAAACCAGCTGGAACATCTGGAAGTTCTCAGTTCACATACTATTGAAGCCTGACTTGGAGAATTTTGAGCATTACTTTACTAGCATGTGAGACGAGTGCAATAGTGCGGTAGTTTGAGCATTCTTTGGCATTGCCTTTCTTTGGGACTGCAATGAAAACTGACCTTTTCCAGTCCTGTGGCCACTGCTGAGTTTTCCAAATTTGCTGGCATTTTGATTGCAGCACTTTCACAGCATCATCTTTCAGGATTTGAAATAGCTCAACTGAAATTCCATCACATCCAGTAGCTTTGTTCATTGTGATGCTTTCTAAGGCCCATTTGACTTCACATTCCAGGATGTCTGGCTCTAAGTGAGTGATCACACCATTGTGATTATCTGGGTCATGAAGATCTTTTTTGTACAGTTCTTCTGTATATTCTTGCCACCTCTTCTTAATATCTTCTGCTTCTGTTAGGTCCATACCATTTCTGCCCTTTATTGAGCCCATTTTTGCATGAAATGTTCCCTTGGTATCTCTAATTTTCTTGAAGAGATCACTGGTCTTTCCCATTTGTGTGGATCACAATAAACTGCGGAAAATTCTGAAAGAGATGGGAATACCAGACCACCTGACCTGCCTCTTGAGAAACCTGTATGCAACTCAGGAAACAACAGTTAGAACTGGACATGGAACAACAGACTGGTTCCAAATAGGAAAAGGAGTACGTCAAGGCTGTATATTGTCACCCTGCTTATTTAACTTATCTGCAGAGTACATCATGAGAAATGCTGGGCTGGAAGAAGCACAAGCTGAAATCAAGATTGCCAGGAGAAATATTAGTAACCTCAGATATGCAGATGACACCACCCTTATAGCAGAAAGTGAAGAAGAGCTAAAAAGCCTCTTGATGAAAGTGAAAGAGGAGAGTAAAAAACTTGGCTTCAAGCTTAACACTCAGATCATGGCATCTGGTCCCATCACCTCATGGGAAATAGATGGGGAGACAGTGGAAACAGTGTCAGACTTTTTTGGGGGGGGATCCAAAATCACTGCAGATGGTGACTGCAGCCATGAAATTAAAAGATGCTTACTCCTTGGAAGGAAAGTTATAACCAACCTAGATAACATATTAAAAAGCAGAGACATTACTTTGCCAACAAAGGTCCATCTGGTCAAGTCTATGATTTTTCCAGTGGTCATGTATAGATGTGAGAGTAGGACTGTGAAGAAAGCTGAGCGCCGAAAAATTGATGCTTTTGAACTATGGTGTTGGAGAAGACTCTTGAGAATCCCCTGGACTGCAAGCAGATCCAACCAGTCCATCCTAAAGGAGATCAGTCCTGGGTGTTCATTGGAAGAACTGATCTTGAAGCTGAAACTCCAATACTTTGGCTACCTGATGCGAAGAGTTGACTCATTGGAAAAGACCCTGATGCTGGGAGGGACTGGGGGCAGGAGAAGAGGACGACAGAGGATGAGATGGCTGGATGTCATCACCGACTCGATGGGCATAAGTTTGAGTAAGCTCTGGGAGTTGGTGATGGACAGGGAGGCCTGGTATGCTGCGATTCATGGGGTCGCAAAGAATCGGACACGACTGAGCGACTGAACTAACTAACCACAGTTGAACTTGACATTATGGAGATCAGGCTCTAGGAGGATGTGACTATAAAAAATGGAGACATTAATTTTAAAAAGCATTAAATGTATATAGGTAAAACTATTAACTTTCTTGACTGCATTTGCATATTCATTACTCACTAATATATTAATTGGCATGTAAATAATCTATATTTTGTTAATTGCATCATTAATAGCATTATCTGTTTAGAGCAGCTCTATCCAACACAAACATAATATGACCCACTGACATGTGTGATTTAAATGTTTTCATTTCACATTCAAAAAGTGAAAAGAAATTGAAATTTAATACTATTTTGTTTTACCCAGTATGTCCAGAACAGTAATGTTTCAACATGTGATCAATATTTTAAAATTATTAATGAGATATTTTATGGTCTCCTTTACAATTCACAGTATATTTTACACTTGCAGCATATCTCATTTCAGATACTGAATTTTCAGGCCTCAGGAGCCCCAGGTTTGTGGATGGCGCAGGTCTAAAGGATGTTGGATGTTAAAAGAGCTGCACAAGCCCTGTATGCCCACTACCAGCCCCTCAGCTCTCCACTGGGGGCCAGTACACGTTAGCACTTCAAATTAGCCCGCCTTTTACATCCACCATGCTTGCGTCTTTAGAGATTTGAAACTAGTATCCAAAATTTAAATTGCTTTTCATTGGTATTAGTTGTACCATGTTAAGAAAATAAACTCAGTGATGACTGATGTATTATTCCCCTATTGCCACTTTAACAAATTACCACAAACTTAGTGGCTTAAAACAACATAAATCTACTCTCTTACAATCCAGGAGATCAGAAGTCTAAAATGGGTTGGCAGGGCTGCATTCCTTCTGGGGTCTCCACGGGAGAATCCATTTCCATTTCCAGCTTCTAGGGCTCACCTGTGTTCCTTGACTTGTTGACATTCTCCATTTTAGTTTTCCTTTTTTTTTTTTTGGCCCCACCACTGGGCATGTAGAATCTTAGTTCCCCAACCAAGGATTGAACCTGCCCCTTCTGCATTGGAAGCATGGAGTCTTAACCACTGGGCCACCAGGGAAGTTCCTGTCCTCCATTTTCAAAACCAGCATCTTCAAATCTTTCTCTCAATCTGCTGCATCAATCACCACACTTCCTATGCCTACTCTGACTCTAACCCCTCCCTCTTAGAAGGAACTTTTTTATTATTTTGAATGCACTTGGATAATGTAAGATAATCTCCTAGTAGGAAGAACACTAATTTAATCACCTATATAAAGAATTTATACTTTTGAACTGTGGCGTTGGAGAAGACTCTTGAGAGTCCCTTGGACTGCAAGGAGATCCAACCAGTCCATCCTAAAGAAAATCAGTCCTGAATATTCATTGGAAGGACTGATGCTGAAGCTGAATCTCCAATACTTTGTCCATCTGATGCAAAGAATTGACTCATTGGAAAAGACCCTGATGCTGGGAAAGATTGAAGGCGGGAGAAGGGGACGACAGAGAATGAGATGGTTGGATGGCATTACAGACGCGATGGACATGAGTTTGAGTAGGCTCCAGGAGTTGGTGAGGGACAGGGAAGCCTGGCGTGCTGCAGTCCATCGGGTCACAGGGAGTCAGACATGAGTGAACTGAACTGAAACTCCTGTTTTGCCAGGTAAGGTAAATTTTCACAGATCTGGGAAGTAGAAAGAGAATGGGCTTCCCTTGTAGCTCAGCTGGTAAAGACTCTGCCCGCAATGCAGGAATCCGCCTTCAATGCAGGAGACCTGGATTTGATTCGTGGGTCTGAACAATCCCCTGGAGAAGGGAATGGCAACCCACTCCAGTGTTCTTGCCTGGAAAATCCCATGGACAGAGGAGCCTGGTGGGCTACAGTCCATGAGGTCGCAAGAGTCAGACATGACTTAGAGACTGAACCACCAACCACAGAATGTGAACATCTTTGGGGGACCATTATGCTGTCCACCACGATTAAAGATGTGCAACTTAGGTCTACAGGTAAAACTCTGTCACAACACACTTAGTTAAGACATCCGTGTACATGGGCTTCCCAGGTGGCTCAGCAGTAAAGGATCTTCATGGAATGCAAGAGATGCAGGAGACGCGGGTTCAGTCCCTGGGTCAGGAAGATCCCCTGGAGGAGGAAATAGCAATCCACCCTAGTATTCTTGCCTGGAGAATCCCATAGACCTAGGAGCCTTGTGGGTTATAGTCTGCAGAATTTCAAAGAGTTGGACATGACAGAAGCGACTCATAGATCTACATGTGAGAAAAACGAGCTAGGTCCTAGATGAATCCTGACTGTGTCAAGCAATATTTCAAAAGCATAAATACATAGTACAATAAATGTTAGAAATGTGCTCAGCATTTGTTTTTAATAAGGATTTGGCAGTCTAGAAGTAATTTAAGCTGGAAGCTTGTACTTTTTGAGCACCTTCACCCAATTTAAAAGGTACAAAAGGTCGAAAGGTGCAAACTTCCACTTTAAATTACCTCTAAAAACTGCCAAATCCTACTTATTAAAAACATATTATACAGAGTGAAGTAAGTCAGAAAGAGAAAGATATGTATCGTATATTAACACATATACATGGAATCTAGAAAGATGGTACCAATGAGTTTATCTACAGGGCAGCAGTGGAGAAAGAGACACAGAGAACAGACTTTTGGACTCGGGGGAGAGGGGAAGAGAGAGTGAGATGTGTGGAGAGAGTAACATGGAAACTTACATTACCATGTGTGAAATAGAGAGCCAACAGGAATTTGCTGCATGACTCGGGGAACTGAAACAGGGGCTCTGTATCCACCTAGAGGGGTGGGATGGATGGGAGATGGGAGGGAGTTCAAGAGGGAGGGGACAGATGTATACCTATGGCTGATTCATGCTGATGTTTGACGGAAAACAACAAAATTCTGTAAAGCAATTACCCTTCAATTAAAAAATAAATTAACAGCCACCCACTCCAGTATTCTTGCCTAGGAAATCCTGTGGACAGAGGAGCCTGGTGGGCCACAGTCTATGGGATCGCAGAGTGTCAGACACAACCGAGTGACTAGCACTTTGACTTTTGAATGGCTTTCACAAAACAGCAGGGTCCCAGATTCCTCTAATGACAACAAGGTAGTCACGTCCGAAGAACATTTTCTCTCTTTCTTTCTTTTTATGGCTGCACTGTACGGCTTTTGGAGTCTAGTTTCCTGACCAGGTACCGGACCCAGGCCCTAGGCAATGAAAGCACGGAATCCCAACCACTGGACCATCACGGAACATTTCATGGTGTGGATTCAACTATATGCACACTCAGCAAGAAAAGAACGTTAACAATTTTACTAGGACATGCCATTTTGCTTCCTGTGTTTCGGGTGTTCAGACGTCTGTTCTGTGTGTATCAGGTAAGTGGTCCAGGGAGGTTTGCATTTCTGAAGCTTGGTTTCGGTTCCCATGTGCCCGTCATGGTGTGGGTATCTCACCTTCCTGCGTGTGATTTCAGTGTCTGAAGACAGGTGTTGTCCATACAAGTGGCCCTTCCAAAGCCAGTCACAGAATCCATCTGGTGTTTCACTGGAAGAAAACAAATCAACCCGCAGTCTCTTCCACTGCTTCTGGAAAAACTGCCTCTGTTAGACTTACTGACAGATGATGTCTGGGTCTCGGTCACACCCCATGGCTGATGGAATCTGAAAGGTAATTTTAACATTGGGCTAGTCCATCAATCAGGAAAGCAAACTGCTCTAGATATTTCAGAGGATTTAAAATAGGGATTTGGGTTATGAAACTATTCATAGGATGAAGGGGCACATGAGAGAAGCTGAACTGCCCAGCCATAGGGAACTGAGGGGAAGCAGTTACAGCCTTCCAGAGCGGCTCAGATGCACACGCCCTGGTGCTGACTTTGCAGACTCTGCGTCGTCTGCCCCTGCAGGAGCCTGTGCACGTATGTCTGCTTAGAACACAACGGCTTCGGCCTCCCTCCTACTGCCTTGCCTCCCACAAGTGCCTCCCATGGGTGGCCCCCTAGCAGAACCCCGCTGGCGAGGGAAATCAAGTCCCCAGGCTTCTAGCCTCTTCTGTGCAGGGGGAAGCATAGAGAAGGAGGTGTGGGTGAACAAGATCCCACGCCATGATGTCCCTCTCTGGGCCGAGACGCAACACCCCCTCTCCTGAGTATTCTCTGATGTTTATGTAGCACCATGATGTGCGATGTTGGTTAATTCATCCACAAAGCTAGACATTCTCCCAAACCTGCCATCACGGGAGAAGGAAGAATACAGAGAACAAGTTTGGCAGTCTTCGGTCACCAGTATATCCCCAGACCTATCACGGGGTTGTGCACATAACAGACACTCAATAAATATTCAGGAGACAAATGAGGATTTTGTTTTCAACAAGCATTTTGCCCTAGTCACCTCCTTCTGTCTGTCAGACGTACCAATCTTCATGCTGATGGGAATATGAACTATATGTTCCTTCTGGGGGACAAGGGCTTCCCTTGTGGCTCAGCTGGTAAAGAATCTGCCTGCAACGTGGGAAACCTGGGTTCCATCCCTGGGTTGGGAAGATCCTCTGGAGAAGGAAAAGGCTACCCACTCCAGTATTCTGGCCTGGAGAATTCCATGGACTGTATGGTCCATGGGGTTGCAAAGAGTCGGACACTACTGAGCGACTTTCACTTCTGGAGGACAATCTGGTAAAATACATCAGAGCCTTCAGAATGTACATATTCTGAGGATCTAAACAGGTCCTCTGGGGGCAGGATGCCTTCAGGGAGACCAAGAAAAACCAGGTGGGATGTCCACTGTACAGCAGACAAAGAATGTGAAGTAATGTGGGGGGCCAAGGCCATTTCTGCTTTGTCCTCCAGAAACTGCAACGCCAGGCACGGTGCCTGGCATGGAGTGCCACCCAAGACCACCTTTGCCCCCCAGGTAGTGGTGGGGCTGGAATCTTATACACCAAAGAAGGACAAGGAGGCACCTCTCTGACCCCTTCCTGCTGCAGGCATCTGAAGCAACCCAGGAAGTCACAGGGGGTCAGAGGAAGAGAAACGATGAAGGAAGCAGAGTCGGAGCAACACCAAGTCAGGGTCCACTGTGGCCGTCTTTGCAGATGAAGAGGCCACCAGCCAAGGAATACAGGAGGCCTCTAGGAACCAGGAAAGGTGAGGAAGTGAATTCTTCCCCAGCATGCCTAGGAGGAACAAAGCCTTGATGACACCTTGATTTTAGAGACCCATGTCAGACTGCCGATCTGCAGAACTGTAGCATAATAATTTGCGTCATTTAAAGCCACTGAGCTCGCAGCAATTTGTGATGGCGCCAACAGGAAACTCCTGCCCCGCCAGCTCTCTCCCCTGTCCCGGAAACCCCAGTGGATTCAGAGGTATGGGATCTCCATGCCAGACTTCAGGACCACCAGTGCTCCATGCTGACTCTGCCCCTCTGTGGGTAACTGGGAAGAGATTCCAGTCAGCCCATGGGGAGTTCAGAGTTCTACCCCACGCCCCAGGGGGAACAGGCCTGCCAGCTGCTGCGTATGGAAAAGAGCACTTGTGCTTTGGAGTCTGAAGGGCCTGAATCCAAATCCTGAATTTGCCCTTTACTAAGTGTGTGGCTGTGGACAAGACACTTAACCTCTTGCTGCCTCAGTTTCCTTCTGTGTAAAGTGGGGAGAGTGGTACCTGCCTTAGAAGACTGTTAGAAAAAAACAAGTTCACACAGGTAAAGTGCTTAGAACAGTGCCTGGCACCTAATAAATGCTCCAAAAAACGTGGGGGGGGGGGATAAAATAATTAAAAACAAATGCCAGGCATTTAGGTTCTGGATGTAGTGTACAACACAATGACTATAGACAATCACACTATAGTGAATATTTGAAAGTTGCTAGGAGAGTAGATCTTAAAAGTTCTCAATACAAGGAAAAAGTGTGTGACCGTGAAGTGATCAATGTTAACTAGACTGATGGTGGTGATCATTTCCCAATACACACATACGTCAAATCATTAAGCCATTCGTCTTAAACTTATACAATGTTATGTGGCAATTATGTCTCAATAAAACTGGGAAAAAAGAAATAATTTATATTTATGCTCTGGTAACATAAGGAAAGTCAAGGTAATAGGTACCTGGATCAAGGCTAGACAGAAAAATTCTCCACATCTGTATTACCTATTTTTAAGCTGCTTTTCCAAATTTGCCAGGGCAAACCTTCACTCACACTCTCAATTAATTAGTGCCACTTCTAGCATAAGAGAGCCATAAAAGTATATTTTCTCACAAGAATGTAATAAAGTTTCTGACTGGCATCCTGTTCTTTCATAAATTTATGCCACAACGGAGAAAACATTCAAAATCAAATCAACAAATAGCTCATGAGAATAACATGAGGAAGGCATAGAGTCCAGCTGACTATACTCCATAACTTAAGCTAGCAATTCAACTTTCTTAAGAATAACAGCTACTTGAAGAATTTCATTAGCAATTATACAAGCAAAATGACTTTACTTACAAACTGTTAATTGATCTTGCTGGAATGCAGTCTTTTGAAGGCTGTCTTTTCAGCTTAACCATCTTCTGAGATTCTGTTAATACACTAAAAGAGGCAGTGACTGAAATTGTAAAACATGTGCTCCGGAACTGCCTGGAACACCATCTGAATTCCCTACCAGACCCTTTGCGTGTGCTCTGATGCCACGCATCTAGTCCTTAGGGGATATATTGGTAAGCTAGGACTACCATAACAAAATACCAGTGACTGAACGGCTTAAACAACACTTATTTCTCATAGTTCCAGAGAATGAAAGCTTGAGATTAGGGTGTCAGCATGGTTAAATTCCCGTGAGAGCTTACTTCCTGACTTACAGATGGCTGGCTTCTCAGGAGGCTTCCAAGTGGCACTAGTGATAAACAACCCGCCTGCCAATGCAGGAGATGGCAAGAGATGTGGTTCAGTCCCTGGGTCGGGAAGATCCCTGGAGGAGGGCATGGCAACCCACTCCAGTGTTCTTGCCTGGAGAATCCCACGGACAGAGGAGACTGGCAGGGCTACAGTCCATAGGGTTGCAGACAGTCGGACACGACTGAAGTGACTTAGCATGCATAACTAAAAACAAATCAAAATAGGGCTATTTCTAAACTATGATTTTACAGTTTGCTTATGCTCCCCTTTCTGGAGGAGGGCATGGCGACCCACTCCAGTGTTCTTGGATGGAGAATCCCATGGACAGAGGAGCGTGGTGGGCTATGGTCCATAGGGTCAATAAGAGTTGGACATGATAGAAGCTACTTGGCAAGCACACACATCTCAGGGTGTACTCACATGACAGGGAGAGAGTGGAAGACTGCAAACTCTCTGATGTCTCTTCTTGCTGTGTTTAGTTGTTAAGTCATGTCTGACTCTTTAATGACCCCATGGACTATAGCCCATCAGGCTCCTCTGTCCGTGGGATTTTCCAGGCAAGAATACTGGAGAGGGTTGCCATTATCTTCTCCAGGGAATCTTCCTGACCCAGGGATCAAACCCACGTCTCCTACATCACCTGCATTGGCAGGTGGGTTCTTTACCACTGAACCACCTGGCAAGGCAGTGTCTTCTTATAACGACATTAATCCCATCATGAAGGCCTGCCCTCTCATGACTTCCTCTGAACCTAATACCTCCCAAAGGCCTCACCTCCAAATACATCGAGGTGTATGGTTTCTACATAAGAACTGTGGGGAGGTGAGGGCACCACACTTTGGTCCACAGTTGGGCATATGCAAGATCCAGGCAAAGAAGAGTCTTGGAGTAACAGTGTATGTTCTGGCAACACTGACCAAAGTCAGCTTTTTAGTCATCCTCCAGCTCACACGGTGACTTCTTCCAGACTGGGATGAAGTAAATGTGATTACTGTCTGAAAGCTCATATGTCTAGATCTCTAAACATGGTTTCAATGCGCTACCTCCAAAGGATGTCTTCTACCCAAAAGTGTAGCTTTGTAGTTAAACAATTACATCTTGAAATAATGTAACAGAGAAGAACAAACCTGACTCCATATTACATCTATTCCTTTAGCTCCAATCTTTGTGCTCTGTTGCCTGTGCTTGGTCATGCTGGTTCTGCACCTTTTCTTTAAAAAAAAAAAATGTTGGTTATAGCCTGAAATGTGCCGCCCAGGCGGCGCTAGTGGTTAAGAACCTGCCTGCCAATCCAGGAGACAGATATGCAAGTTTGATCCCTGGGTCAGGAAAATCCCCTGCAGGAGGGAAAGGCAACCCACTCCAGTATTGCGTGGAGAAGTCCGTGGACAGAGGAGTCTCGTGGGGTACAGTCCATAGAGTTGCAAGGAGTCAGTCACAAATGAAGCAACTTGGCACACACGCTCCCATATCCTGTATTATACAGAACAGTCCATTCTCAAGGCTCTGACCTTAAAGGTGTAACACTTTTCCGTTCATATAAAATGTTGCAGAACAAAGAATAACATTTGTCTTGTTTATAGGAACATTGTGACCAGACCTACCTGTGGACAGTGGCAAAAGCAAAGAATTCTATCATCAAGGAGTTTGCAACTTTATAAAAGAAGCCTGAATTCTAACTCAGGTAAGATGGTTTTGGGGTTCTAGTCCACCATCTTCTCAGATGGATGGCTTTCTGAGGAAAGTTGCTATTCCTTGAACTTGTCTCTAGATTTTTTTTGGCTTGTTTTGGAAGCAAAGGAGACGGGATTACCAGACCACCTGACCTGCTTCTTGAGAAATCTGTATGCAGGTCAGGAAGCAACGGTTAGAACTGGACATGGAACAACAGACTGGTTCCAAATAGGAAAAGGAGTATGTCAAGGCTGTATATTGTCACCCTGCTTATTTAACTTATATGCAGAGTACATCATGAGAAACGCTGGGCTGGAAGAAGCACAAGCTGGGATCAAGATTATGGGGAGAAATATCAGTAACCTCAGATACTCAGATGACACCACCCTTATGGCAGAAAGTGAAGAAGAACTAAAGAGCCTCTTGATGAAGAAAGAGGAGAGTGAAAAAGTTGGCTTAAAGCTCAACATTCAGAAAACTAAGATCATGGCATCTAGTCCCATCACTTCATGGCAAATAGATGGGGAAACAGTGGAAACAGTGGCTGATTTTATTTGGGGGGCTCTAAAATCACTGCAGATTGTGACTGCAGACATGAAATTAAAAGATGCTTACTCCTTGGAAGGAAAGCTATGACCAACCTAGACAGCATATTAAAAAGCAGAGACATTACTTTGCCAACAAAGGTCCATCTAATCAAGGCTATGGTTTTCCCAGTGATCATGTATGGATGTGAGAGTTGGACTATAAAGAAAGCTGAGCGCCAAAGAATTGATGCTTTTGAACAGTGGTGTTGGAGAAGACTCTTGAGAGTCCCTTGGACTGCAAGGAGATCCAACCAGTCCATCCTAAAGCAGATCAGTTCTGGGTGTTCATTGGAAGAACTGATGTTGAAGCTGAAACTCCAATACTTGGCCACCTGATGTGAAGAGCTGACTCATTGGAAAAGACCTTGATGCTGGGAAAGATTGAGGGCAGGAGGAGAAGGGGACGACAGAGGATGAGATGGCTGGATGGCATCACTGACTCAATGGACATGGGTTTGGGTGGACTCCAGGAGTTGGTGATGGACAGGGAGGCCTGGCGTGCTGCGATTCATGGGGTCTCAAAGAGTCGGACACAACTGAGCGAGCGACTGAACTGAACTGATACAAGCTTGCTGCGTGCTAAGCTGTTCGTGGGATTCTCCAGGCAACAATACTGGAGCGGGTAACCATGCCCTCCTCCAGGGGATCTTCCCGACCCAGGGATGGAACCCGTGCCCATTAGGTCTCCTGCACTCACCGGTAGGTTCTTTACCACTAGAGACACCTGGGAAGCCCCGCGCAAGCTTGGGACTTGGTGAAAATGTCTGTAGAGACTGAGCTTTCTTGAACTGATATCTCTACAGAGAAACCAAAAGCTAGGTAGGAATATGACTTTCTTACCAAACCTCACTTTTTAAAATATTCTTATTTTTCTTGAGATAGAAATGGATAGGATAAAGTTTCATAAGCCAGGGAAAAGATGCAGTTTATGATTCCTAAACTAAAATATCACTGTGCAGAAAAGAGAAGTAAATGATGAATATCCACGATGATCATTTTTATGAAAACTTAGTTCAAGAAGATACTGAATTTTATTCATGATTAGTCTTTTTTTAAAAAAAGGAAAGGGTAGTTATTAACTGCAGAGATTAACAGGAAAGGTTTATTTCTGTGCTTTATTCTGTATAAACACAGTGTGATTATGCTTTCTGTTGTGAATTTCAGTAAAACATGATTTAAGACTACAGCAAGGGTGCCATTAAAATGTGAATATTAACTTTCCAATAATTTCTAGAAATTGAAATGGAATCTGTTTGGCACTAACATGACAGTTTGACACCAACGAAAATATTTTATGTAGTTATGTAAGTGATAAAAATAAATGTTTTATAGAAACTTATCCAGAAGGACTTACAACTAGGAAAAACAATCATAATTAACACGATTTCATAAAGTACGCAGCTGCCAAAGATAACTTTTAGACCAGCTGAAGGTGATGAGGTCATTGCTGGTCCTAAGTTCATAAGATCTGAGCACCTGTAGAGATTCTTTTTAAAAGCACTGAAAAGAATTAATTTTCCAACCATAGACAGGCTGATGGTCGCCCTCTTTTATGTGCCTCTGTATTGTGCCAAAGTAATGGAATTGAATGCATGCTTCAACTTTGCTAGCAGCCGTTCCTATGGTGCAGAAGTAAATGTGTAAACTCTACCCGAACCAGCTGGAAAAAAAGACATGAATCTACTATTTCTGAATTTATTATGGAGCCTAGATTTTGTTTCCAGGATAGAATGTGTCCAAAGCAACCAAATTTAAGAAGAGAGTTGTGAAATCATCCAGTAGATGAGTAACCATGTTGACAATTCAACTGGCTAACGCAAACAGAACTGTATTGGCAGGTAACCCACTGCTTACTGCACTGGCTGGGCAGTACTGAATTCTTTTTAACATTTTTAACCAAGATTGTTATCCCATGAGAATATTAACAACAGCAATGTCAGCAGGGCAAAAACCAGCTTTGTCAAGCATACACGTGCTCATCGTGTCTGACTCTTTGTGACCCTATGGACTGTAGCCCATCAGGCTCTTTTGTCCATGGGATTTTCCAGGCAAGAATACTGGAGTGGGTTGCCAATTCCTAAATTTATAAGGTATACTGAGGATTATTAAATCAATAATAATTATGATAATAGTAATATAACAGAAGGAATTTCATTAACATGCTTATCTTTCAACTGTACATTTAACTGTCATTTTCATTAAGATATTTAAAATTACACTTCTAACCAAATACATACACACACCCTTTATATATATATATATATATATATGTATATATAATGTTTCACAGTTTGCTTTTTTTTAAAGCAGTTTTAGATTCACTGAAAATTGAATCGAAAGTACACAGTTTAAATATATTTAATGTATGAAACTGAAGCTGAAGCTCCAATACTTTGGCCACCTACGCCAAGAACTGACTCGGTGGAAAAGACCCTGAGGCTGGGAAAGATCAAAGGCAGGAGGAGAAGGGGACAACAGAGGATGAGATAGTTGTATGGCATCACCAACTCAACGGACATGAGTTTGAGCAAGCTCTGGGAGATGGTGAAGGACAGGGAAACCTGGCGGGCTGCTGTTGGTGAGGTCCCAAAGAGTCAGACACGACCGAGCTACTGAACAAAAACCAAATGTATGTGTATACCTTACAACCCTGCTGATCCATTCTCGGTTGAATCCCAGGAAATTTCTGTAAAAGATCAGAAAAAGCTATGTTTAAGAAAATTAATTACAGTGATGTTCATAACTAACCCTAAATGTTTACCAATTGATATTTATCCATTCCGGATAGAAATTGTTTTATATTTTCAAAGAATAAGAAAACTATATGGCAATTAAGAGGAATAAACTAGCTTTATATATCAAAATTAAAATCTTAATGTTGAATGAGAAGGAAATTTGAAGAAAAATATGTTCAACCTGTTACCAGTTATACAAATATGAAAACACATACACGAGATGTTGTCTATGAATGCATGAATAAAAGCTTAAAAACATAGGTTAGATGAATACCGAATTCATGAAAAGAAGTTACTTTGGATTGAGGATTACAAAATGGAACCGAAGGTGAGTACAGAAAGAACACCCAATTCACTTGTAATATTTTAATTCTCATATTTTAAAACTATTTTAAGGAAACATAAGAAAATACTATTATTTGTCAAATCTGGGTGGCGGATATTCAAGGTTTTTAAAAACATTATCCAAGTACTTCGTATTTTTATTTGTCAAATTTAAAACACTAGATGTCAATGTTTTATTGAGAAAGAAATTTCAAAAGTTGACTCAAAAAGACTGCAAATACCTGAATAGTTTAAAATCTATAGAAGATCCCCCCAAACACCAGAGAATATCCACTGAAAAAGGCACCAAGCCCAACTGGTTCTATGGGTAAGTTTTATATATTTCAGAAATAATGTCCTACGGAACCCTAACCCTGATACAAAACAGAACTAGTTCATTAGCACTCCAAATTCAGCAGTGCATTTTTAAAATACTTTTATTTATTTACTTCTAACTGCACTAGGTCTTCATCGCAGTGCCTTGGCTTTCTGTGTAGTTGCAAGCAGTGGCTACTTTCTAGCTGTGGTGCAAGGGGCTTCTCATGCCCCTGGCCTCTCTTATTGCAGATCAACAGCTCTAGAGCTCGGGCTCAGTAGTGGTGGTGCTTGGGGGGAGGGTGGGTTGTAGTCGTCACACATGTGGAATTGTCCCAGAGCAGGGATCCAATCCAAGGAAGTCCCAGCAGTGTATTAAACGACAGAAAAACGCATCCTTTTGCACGAGTGAGGTTTATAAAAAGAGAACATTCATGATACACCATCAAGAAGGCAATTTTTGTAATATTACTAAAAAGTGAAATAAGGAAAAAAAAATCTTAATCTAAAGGCTCAAGGCTGAACGTTCAACTGATGGAAAAGAAAAAATATCGTTAAATTTGGTAACCATTCTATTATGGATTTTTTCGAATCCTTGCAAACTAGGAATAGAAGAGAACTTCTAAATATAAAGAAAGATTAGTCAAAAACAACAGAGGCTGCCTCTACCCAGCGCTAGGCCATAAAATAAAATACAATTTAACATTCGAAAGAAGCAAACAAACGTGAGTAGTTGCAGATTATACAACTGTCTAATTAGCAATGGAAAGACACCCGCCGACCAGCCCTATGGGAGGCTCCTCGCCGCCCCTGGTGCCCCGCCCCCGCGGCCAGGCCTTGCACTTACGCATGCGCAACTTTGGCGCACGCGCGCCGGCCGGAAGAGGAAAAGATGGCGGCGCCCAGCTTCCCCACGCCGCTGTACGGGCATGTGGGCCGCGGCGCCTTCAGCGACGTGTACGAGCCCGCGGAGGACACTTTTCTGCTGCTGGACGCACTCGAAGCGGCGGCGGGCGAGCTCACGGGGTGCGAGGAGGGCGAGGGTCCCCGCGGGAGAGGGCTCGGGAGTCCTGGAGAGGCGGCGGCGCAGGACCAAGGCAAGGACTGTCGCCGCCCTCCCCGCGAGGAGGCGGTGTCGGCCCACTTGGGGACAGCTGACACCAAAATACTGTAACTGAGGATTTTCCCGTGGATACACATAATCAGTGCGGCAGGGAGCTATCCGCTTTCTTCCCAAGGTGGTGTTTTGGTTTCGGGGGCTCTGTGTTTCCTCACCTTTTCAGGATGTAACATTTCCTATCAGCTGTTAATCTGAAGAGCCTAAAGAGTGGCGGTGTTATAACATGTTCAAAAACGAAACATCCTGAGAACGCTGCGTCTCAATATTACCGTTTTTAGTAAATATCAGTGCCCCATGGCATTATTGAATCTACGCAGTACATAAAAGCATCCTCCAGCAATGGAAGGGCACAAAAAAGAAATGAGGTTGTAAAATATCGGAGTAGGGGAGTGTGTTTAAACCCCCTGGATAGCATACTCAGCTACCCAGCAAAAGCCTGGCCACGTGTGGCTACTGAGCACTTGAAATGTGAATAGCACTGAGTTTTTAATTAAATCATAAAAAATTTAAAGTTACATGCAGCTAGCTGCCTATAGAATATACCCTAGCTCATAATAAGTATTAAAATTGATTTGTTGAAGCGCTCATATAGGTTTTAATTTAATATAAAAAGTGAATACTTTGTCATTTTTTAGATGAAAGCAATTTGGGTAGTTAGATTTAATTAATTTGGGCTTCCCGGGTAGCTCAGCTGGTAAAGAATCCACCTGCAGTGCAAGATACCCCCTGCTTCCTGGGTTGGGAAGCCCCCATGGAGAAGGGATTGGTTACCCACTGCAGTATTCTTGGGCTTCCCTGGTGGTTCAAATGGTAAAGAATCCCCCTGTAAAGCGGGAGACCTGTATTCCATCCCTGGGTTGAGAAGATTCCCTAGAGAAGGGCATGGTAACCCACTCCAGTATTCTTGCCTGGAGAATTGCCATGGACAGAACAGCCTGGTGGGCTACAGTCCGTGGGGTCCCAAAGAGTCCACACAACTAAGCATACAGCACACACAGATTTAGTTAGAGATCAAAAGTTGAAATGGGGTTTTTTTCAGGATGAAACAAACAGCTGTCAGGCTTAGAAGGTCCAAATTGTGTTTCTCTCTCTTGGTCAGATTTTTCCGTATATAAATTGTCCCAACTCTTATTAAACTAGTTTTTCATTGTAAGCATTGAAACTTTTGGATCTACTGGAATACAGAATGGAACAGTACTGTGTTGTTTTTTTTTTAACAGTACTGTTTTATAACATGTCTTTTATTATCAAGATATCCCAGAAAGATTTTAAAGCACAAATTGCCTTGCTGTAAAAGGAACTGTTTTTATTTTAAAGTCTTGGGTATTTCTGGTCATGGAATTCTAATTATTTATGAGGCCATGATAGTTAAAGTTTCAAATAGAAGCCTCCTGGTAAGATTCAACAGACATTCCTACAGCACAGTAAAGTCTTGTCAGATGTACAGAGCAGTTCCAGAAGTTAGAAACCCCTAGAGTCTGTTGGTTTTTAATAGTTCATTTGGGAAGTTAGGTGCTAAGAGTGCCCCTTAAATACCATCAAACCTATTTCTGGAATGGGGATAATTTGTACTTTTACTGTAAATACAAGATTATGTTGTTGTTGTTTAGTCACTAAGTCATATCCAACTCTTTGCAACCCCCTGGTCTGTAGCCCGCCAGACTCCTCTGTCCATGGGATTTTCCAGGCAAGAATCCTGGAGTGGATTGCCATTTTCTTCTCTAGGGGATCTTCCCAACCCAGGGATCAAACCCTCATCTCCTGCATTGGCAGGTGGATTCTTTACCACTGGGTCACCAGGGACGCCCATATACAAGATGATAGGGAAGGATAAGTATGGTAGAATCAAGAATTTATGTATTTAATTGCATTCTTAAGAGTGTTATTAATATTCTAAGGTCAGATTACTTGGGTGTTTTCCCAATTCAGTGTAGTGATGTACAAATACGGAATTTCTCCGCTGCTCTCAGTCTATTATTAGTAGAAGAGGGTGGCGGGGGGAGCTTCTTGTCTTCCCCTGGGATATGCTGATGGATTCATGAGTTACTTCAAAATGAGAGAAAACATCTTTTATAAATAAATATTGTAATAATACCTTTTTGTTTTTAGGAAACACCAAACTAGGAGCTCCTTCTGGGAAAAGCTGATGTCTTCCATATTAATATTTCCAATCCTAAATTAACATTCCATTGTTTATGTAATGTTTTGTGAAAATCAAAAACTATGTATTATTTTGCAAACTTCAATCACACACCCAGAATTTCAACAGTTTTGAACAATAAGTGAGCACTAAGTGATTATTGGAAATTAGCTTATTTATAAATTTCTTTTATATTTCCATGTATTTGCAGGTGAGGGATGATTCTGGGAAATAGACATTAAAAGTAGCATGAGTTATTTTCCATGATGTATATTTTAATACCGCTGTGCTAGTATTTATTTTATTTTGTTTTTTTAGAGTGGAAATATGCCTCGAGGTTGGCTCAGGGTCTGGAGTGGTGTCTGCATTCCTAGCCTCTGTGATCGGGCCTCAGGCTTTGTATATGTAAGTGTAAGCAGACACATTCATCCACACCTTGGTCTGAGAGAGTCACTGTGACTATGACTGCTTGAATGAAACCATTTTTATAAGTGGATAATATGTATCTGATAGTGTCTATTTTAAGTGTACTCAGGACTCTGATTACAAATTATGCCTCCCTAAAAGTGACAAATGCATGTTCAGAATTGTCCTATTATACTGCATAATTGTAGAAGCCACATAATAATTTTAAGTCATCTCTAAATTTGAATCATTTTTAGATAAATAATTTATCAGAAGAAAATTGGAACATAATGTCTTTATAGAAGATTTGAGGATATAGAAAATGTAAACAAGAAAATAAAAATCACCCATAAATTTTACCACATGTGGCCCAACTGTTTCCTCTTTTTCTTTCTTCACTTCCTGTATTTTTCATTTAATACTGTATGATGAGCATTTTCCCTTTAAATTTCATTTTTGGTAGCTGCATAGTATTTCTCCATTGGATTCAAATTTTTTTTTTTTTTACCATTTATTTTTATTAGTTGGAGGCTAATTACTTTACAATATTGTAGTGGTTTTTGCCATACATTGACATGAATCAGCCATGATTTACATGTGTTCCCCATCCTGATCCCCCCTCCAGCCTCCCTCCCCATCCCATCCCTCTGGGTCTTCCCAGTGCACCAGCCCCGAGCACTTGTCTCATGCATCCAACCTGGGCTGGTGATCTGTTTCACCCTTGAGATTGGATTCATAATTTAATAAATTCCTTCAGATATGTTTGCATGTAGCTATATTCTACTCTTGGATTTTACATCAATATAACAAATTTTTTCATCAGCATGACAAATCTGAATTGTTTTTTTATTCACCATTATAAAGTATTTCAACTTTTTTCTAAATCTACTTTATATAAAAGGAGTGAAACATTCTTTGAATTTTTATCAATAGACATAGGGTATAGTTTTTTCTTTTCGGTTTATAGGTGCACCGATGTCAACCCTGAGGCAGCAGCATGTACCCTGGAGACGGCACGCTGTAACCAAGTCCACATTCAGCCAATAATTACAGATTTGGTAAGCTGTTACTCCTTGTCCAGAAGTGTAATAATTAATTTTCTTTTCAATTAGGTTAAGGTCAAGATGATTTATGTCAAGATGTGATTATTTCATTAACTTTTAATGAAATAAAAGTGATTAGTTCATTAACTTTTAACTTTTAACCCAGTACAGTACAGTGCAGTTCAGTCATTCAGTGGTGCCGACTCTTTTTTAACCCACTACAGAAAGTAAATTCTTAACTGATCAATTCAGCTCAGTTCAGTTGCTCAGTCGTGTCTGACCTTTGTGACCCCATGGACTGCAGCACGCCAGGCCTCCCTGTCCATCACCAACTCCTGGAGTTTACTCAAACCCATGTCCATTGAGTCGGTGATGCCATCCAACCATCTTATCCACTGTCGTCCCCTTCTCCTCCCCCCTTCAGTCTTTCCCAGCATCAGGTCTTTTTCAGATGAGTCAGTTCTTCCCATCAGGTGGCCAAAGTATTGGAGTTTCAGCTTCAACATCAGTCCTTCCAATGAATATTCAGGACTGACCTCCTTTAGGATGGACTGGTTGGATCTCCTTGCAGTCCAAGAGACTCTCAGGAGTCTTCTCCAACATCACAGTCCAAAAGCATCAATTCTTCAGCTCTCAGCTTTCTTTATAGTCCAACTCTCACATCCATACATGACCACTGGAAAAACCATAACCTTGACTAGATGGACTTTTGTTGACAAAGTAATGTCTTTGCTTTTCAATATGCTGTCTAGGTTGGTCATAACTTTCCTTCCAAGGAGTAAGCGTCTTTTAATTTCATGATTGCAATCACCATCTGCAGTAATTTTGGAGCCCAAAAGTGATTTGGGGCTCTTAACTGATACAATCCACAATCCAAAGGAAACTTCTGTTGGCTTGTGCAGATCAGGTATCTTTCAGTCAGAAGTGAAGAGAATCCATCAAACTGGCTTTAATAAAAAAGAGTGGATGGCTTCAGGCACAGCTGGTTTCAGGAACTCAAATGATGTTACAGGCATCTTTTTCTTAGCTCTAAACTTCTTTCTAGTAGCTCTGTTCCTCTGCAGTCTTTGGCTGCATGGTAGCAAGATGCTTGCATGTCCATATCTTATTTCTCAGCAATGCTGCAGGGAAAGAAACACTTTTGTTTCTTCAGTTTCTTTAGCAGAAACCCCAGACTGAGTACCATTTGTATCAACTTTGGTCATATAACCATCTCTTGGTCTGTTACTGTGATCCACGGGGATTGGATATGCATGAGATTGACTTGAGCCTGAGTGGTAGTCCCACTCCCGCAGCTGGGTTGAAATAAACCCTACCCGTACCACTCTGATTGAGGAGGAGCGGAGGTAGAGTTTCCTCAACGAAAGTCAAGGAGACGTCATCAGAAGAAAGGCAGAATGGGTCCAAGGCAGGTAAAAACAACAGGTGACAACTCCAGAACCATTACTTTAAGTTACGCATCATACATTTTTCAATTCCAGTTTTTAGAATATTTTTGATTATATAAGTAAGATTTGGATAATTTTGAACCCTTTTTTTACTTATAAATGTTAATGACTTTTTTAAAGCAAAAATCATAATAGTATGTACAAGGTGGGCCTAAGACGTATAAAATGCTTTTGTGCTGTTTGGCCTGTATTACTCTTACACTGATAAGGTTTTGAGGTTTTTCTTTTTTTTAAACTCACAAATGATTTAAGGAATCAAGCCAAAGATCTAAGAAATTTTGTATCACTAGAAGTCATCAGTGCCATTATTAAAAATTAGACTATCAAGAAAGATACTCAGTTGATTTACATGAAATCGGTATGGTGATTTTGCTCTTGAAATTTTTTAATATGTCCATAATTAGTATTAAATATATGTTTTTTTGGTATAACAATAAAACTTTAGAAATAGAAGAAATTCAGAATGTCTATTTTTGTTAACAGGTAAGGGACATTTTTGAAAGTCGCTAAACTAATACAGTGATAAATCCAGAGTTTATGCCCAGATTGTCTGAATCAAAACCTAGAGGTCTCACAGCTTTTTGGAGGTGGAAGTCAGTTCTAAAGCTGTCAGAATCCATTCTGTCAATAGTGAAAGTTGGCCATGATACTCAGTGCTGACTTGTGGCAAAGAAAATAGGAAGAGGTAGGTATAAAGTGAAGTGAAAGTTGCTCAGTCATGTCTGACTCTTTAGTCCATGGAATTCTCTAGGCCAGAGTACTGGAGTGGGTTGCCCTTCTCTTCTCCAGGGGATCTTCCCAACCCAGGGATCGAACCCAGGTCTCCCGCTTTGTAGGCGGATTCTTTACCAGCTGAGCCACAAGGGAAGCCCACTTTCAAAACTACATTTGCTTGTATTCAGAACACTAGACATAGATTATCAAAACTATCAAAAACTATTGTTTTGGATAATTGAGTTTGTTTACAAAGTTTACAAAATTTGTATTTCCTTTTTAGTTTTAGAAGGAAGTCTTTTTCAAATGTGTCTTATGCACTTCCTTACATTCTTAAACTGAACATAATTTTACCTTTTAGTGATTCAAGGTCATTAATATGAATATCAGTCATCATTCTGTACTGTATGTGATGATGACAAGGCTTATTAGATTCTAAGTTTTTATTTTCTGCAGTGATTCTGAGTTTTTATTTTCTCTCCTCTTTGTCTTTTCACTTGATTTATGTGTCATATTTCACTGCTACCCATAGATTGCACTTCCTCTCTCTTTTCACATGCTTTGTGCTAGAAATGTGTGGATGTGTGCTAAGTCAATTCAGTCATGTCCAACCCTGCGACCCTGCGGACTGTAGCCTGCTGGGCTCCTCTGTCCATGGGATTCTCCAGACAAGAATACTGGAATGGGTGGCCATGCCCTCCTCCAGATCTTCCCAACCCTGGGATCGAACCCATGTCTCCTACATTGCAGGCAGATTCTTTTACTGCTGAGCCACCAGGGAAGCCCTTGTGCTAGAATATCAGGCAATTAATTTAGTTAGATTTGTATTTAAACTAAGAGTTTAACAGTCCTGAATAAAAGACATTTTTCGTTTTGTTCTATAGAAAGTTGTATCAGTTCAAAGACTTAAAAGACGCCAAACAACTTATGTTTTTAATGTCTCTTCCCACTATTTTTAGTTCTTTTTTCTTTGATATATAATTGTTTCAGCCAGTACATTTACAAGTTACTAAAGAAGTAGAAAAGTACAGCCCCATCATCTGGTATTTTTGTCATTAATATATGTTTTCTGTCATCTTACAAAACATTTCCTTTAGTTGTAGAAAATAAGTATTTAAGTTAGCAGCTATAAATTTAAAGTTGTGTACAAATCTATGTAGAATATATGAGAGCTTGTCTCCTTATTTTATCTTCTAAAAGTGAGCGCAGAGTGTAGCTATTGAAGCTATTGAAGAGCAGAGTGTTCATTTTGATAAATAGCTTATTTTCCTTATTTTTAGGTGGAAGCATATTTTTTTAATCTGAATCAAAATATAAAAATATTTATCTCCATTTCTGTCTTAAGTTTGGCCTCTAACACACTTTTGTCTAAAAATGTGGGAGAATATATTTAAAGATTGACTGATTGATCCATCTATCCAACCATCTACTTATTTATTTATTTCTGGGTCCAGCTTAAAATTCTGACTCTCTGGAACATTTTTAGGTCAAAGGCTTGCTACCAAGATTGAAGGAAAAGGTCGATCTTCTTGTATTTAATCCTCCTTATGTAGTGACTCCACCTGAAGAGGTAAGACATACAACAAAATTGAATTACTTATATTTTCATCTGTTTTCTATCTCAGATCAAATGTACTTCATTATATGACATCAGTCAGCTGCTAATAACAGACTGCTCTGATTTTACTCATGTGTGAAAGTGAAAGTCGCTCAGTCCTGTCTGACTGTTTGTGAGCCCATGGACTATACAGTCCATGGAATTCTCCAGGCCAGAATACTGGAGTGCGTTGCCATTCCCTTTTCCAGGGGATCTTCCCAACCCAGGGATTGAACCCAGGTCTCCCACATTGCAGGCGGATTCTTTACCAGCTGAGCCACAAGGGAAGCCCAAGAATACTGGAGTGGATAGCCTATCCCTTTTCCAGTGGATCTTCCCGACCCAGGAATCGAACCAGGATCTCCTGCATTGCAAGTGGATTCTTTACCAACTGAGCTACCAGGAAATCCTGATTTTACTCATAATTGTCAATTATTGAATACTGTTGGTAGACATAGGAAAGGAGTCTGAAATTAATGGAAATTCAAACTGTGATCTGTATCTAGTCTTTAAAATCCCATCCACATCAGGCCATGGTATTTAAATAGTATTTGTATGTATACCTTTATCATGAATAACAAGTTTGCAAAACAATATTTTAATCAGCCTTAAATTCACATAGGAATTATCTCTGAAAGTCTCAGGTTTGCTCCTTTCACAAGTATTTGGAAGTAGGGGAGGAGGAGAACCAATTGTCACTTCAGGTAGGAAAAGATACAACTTTGTAATACATGATTATAAAGTTTTCAGTAATGAAGAGTTAAACCATATTAGAAGTGTTAGGCAGTCATGTCTGACTCTTTGTGACCCCGCGGACTGTAGCCCCGCCAGACTCCTCTCTCCATGGAATTTCCCAGGCAAGAATACTGGAGTGGGTTGCTATTTTCTCCAGGGGATCTTCCTGATCCAGGGATCAAACCCCTGTCTCCTGTGCATCTTGCACTGCAAGTAGATTCTTTACCCTCTGTGCCACCAAGGAAGCCAACCATATTAACCACTTCCCAATTTAAAGAAAGAATGTCTAAACCAGACAAAAGTTTAATACTGGACTAAGGCCTGCTTTCCTTTGAATAATTATACCTATTCTTTGGTTATCAGCAAGGCTGATAAATACTACATTCCTCTCCACCAAGATGGGAGAGGTCTGCATTGGTGCTGCCGCTCCTACTGGGACGCTGTTGCTCCCCTGACATGAAACCATTTGAGAAGGAAAGTCATTGTCGTAAGGTGAGCAGCAGTTGAGGGAAATGCAGCTAAATAAAATACGTGCAGCTCCAGAAAGCACTATGGAAATAAATATCAAGAGTAACAAAAACGGTTTAGTCCAGTAATCTCAGTCTTTGAGATGTAATTTAGGAAAATCATTAACAACAGAATAAAAGTTGTAATTTACAAAAATATGTTTATTGCACCTTTATACATGATGGCAAATAATATGAGCCTAAATATGTAACAGAAAAGAAACAAGTAAATCATGGTTTATCAGGCCCACAAACTACTGGGAGGCCTAGTGAATGAAGAGAAGAGTCTGGGAACTGGCTGACACATTGGGCTTCCTTCCTGCCACACTCCTCCTACTAAGCTATGTGTGTAATTACACGATGCTGAGTGTGGGCAGTGTCTTGGGCTTTGTCACCGTTCCAACAGAGAGAGCTAGTGTCATCCATTAGCAGAGCAGTTAGCAGGGTTAAAAGGCAGCGTAACAAAGATTTCATGGAGCTTAAAAACATGTTTCACAGTGTAAAACATTAGGAGACGAAGTGAGAGACTGTAGTCTCTGTCATGACCTGAATCAGTGGTCTGGAAACCAAATGAAAATAGTTTATGAAGATGAATAAAATCATGAAGGTAAAAGTTAGGAAACTTAGAGATTAGATCCAGGAGATGTAACATACAAATACCAGGAGTTTGCACATATAAAAAGTGTGTCTGTACTTTCTATTCCATCCCTAAACGTGAGGTTAGATATTGTGGTTTGAACCGGTGACCTGTCAAGGATCAGGAGCAGGCAGTCAGCAGGCCACCAAAGGTGACCCTCCTCCCGAAGATGGGAACTCCTTTCTGTGGCCTGTGAGACTGTGGTTGGTGCCAGGCCGTCCTCCTGAAGGGCCGTCTCCAGCGCAAGCAGGCAGAGCTGGCTGAGCATCCCCGGGAGGCAGGTAGACAGGGTCCAGCGCCGAGGGCTCCCAGGCCACGCTAAACAAGGCCATCGCCATGCACGCTTTCCACGGAGCACTGCACCCTGTGAGACATTCAGAGAGAGGGCGCCACGAGGCAAGGGAGGGAGCAAGGAGGAGGGAGACGTGAGCCCCACAGAAAGGGGGGTGCTGGGAGTGCCAGGAAAGGAGTCTCCAGGGGGACGTCCGATTAAAACAGAGGAGCTGATCAATGGCCTTAACTTTGTGGGAAATTACACGGAGAAGCTTATGATATGTATAAGGATAATTTTAATTAAATACAAAAAAAATTAAGCAAATGGACATACTGAATGCCCAGCAATAGCTAAATAAGAAATGATACTTTTACACTGTAAAATATTATGTAGCCATTAAAAAGGAGATTGAACTATACCCGATCACATGAAGAGATTTCTGTACAGTATTGTTGAGTGAGAAAAGCAAGATATAAGTAAGAATGTAGATACAATCCTATCTTTGTAGAACATGGGCAAAAAAGAGAAATGTGTGTGTGTTTGTAGAAGATGGGAGGGGAGCAGACGAATAAAACTGTAAAAGGGGAAAAGTACAGTTTTTTAAAGGTGTATGAACATACTTCTCTTAATTATACATGAACATGGTTATAAAGAAATTATTTATGCCTTGACGAATGAATAAAACTAGAGTATGCAACTGTACATAGATAATTTAAACTGAAATATGGACAAAGACCATTAAAGGGATTAGGAAGAAAATAATTATATTAGAGTTTAAGTAGTTTTTGAGTGATTTCTTCAATATATTCTTTAGTTTTAGAAACGATATACAGTGGTAAGGCTCTAAAGATTTTTAATGCTATATAAACTCTCAAGGTTTTGTTTCTATAATAAGATTGTTATAGGAAAAAGTGCTTCCTTATACCTTTATATAATAAATGGCTTCCCAAGAAAGGACTGTGATACTCAGTAATCTAGAAGAGAGCCGGCTGCAGTGGGACATTGTGAAACTTTGTTTCTGTGAAGTAGATCTTTTATAATACAAGTTCTCCCATCTAGTTTCTTCCTGATTGTTCTGTATCAAATAGAATAATTTAAATGTGTTGATGGTAACAGCTGTTATTAAGCCACATTATTACATGCAGGGCACTGTTCTCAAACTTTAAATATACTTCCTCATTTATTCCTAGTGGACAAAAAGACTTTTTTTAAATCATTTTCCTAACTGTACAGATAAAAGTGTTACTTTCCTAATATTACAGATAAGAAAGGAAACTAATTCATCAAGATTAGAGACGAGGTCACACATGCTAGGAAACGGTGGGGCTCAGATTCAACTTTACCACCACCTCCTCATCAGCCGTAAAATACGAAATACATACCTGTTTGGTCAGCGTAGCCTTTCAAAAAGATTCTGTTGTCTTTTGTGTGTGTGTAACTTAGAGCAGTCTTTCTCATTGGGTGCAGGTTGGGAGTCGCGGGATACAGGCGGCTTGGGCTGGTGGGAGAAGCGGTCGTGAAGTCATCGACAGATTCTTACCACTGGCTCCAGATCTCCTTTCACCGAGAGGATTGTTCTATTTAGTCACCATTAAAGAAAACAATCCAGGTAATACAGACCATTTTATCCTTTAACCATTACCTTAGCTGAAATCAAGGTTAATTGTGTCAAAGACTGTAATTAAGGGAGCCAGAATGTTAATGAATGTAGTCGTTGACAACTGCTAATACAGACATAGCATTCATGTTGAAAGAGAAGAGAGGTTTTTAAGAGGTAGATTTTTCCGATTTTAAAGAATATTGTCTTTTTGAGGGGGTTTCCCCTGATTTTTTTAAATTAATACTCAAATACAGAGTCTGTAATTTCTTCTAACACCTCACCTTCAGCACTGTGAATTTTGTTTTCTAGTCTTTATGTCGTTGGCAGTTCTGCTGTATATTCTTTAGTTCACCTGAAGTTTTATCATGAAAGCTATCCCCTGATATTGATTTTTATATCCTGGCTTTAAGATTAGTTGGTAACTAAATTGACTGTAATCTTTCTTCTTTTCTGTACATCTCAGGTTTGATTTTTATGTGATACGTATGTTCTCAGACCCTCAGATCACATCATAATTTCTAGTGTTGTTGGTTTGGTTGGGGAGGGTGTTGTGTGTGTGTGGTTTTGTTAGGTTTTTTTTTTTTGGCAACTGCAGTTTCCTGGTTTTGTCTTTGAGGTATTAAATATTAACAAAGGGAAGGTTTTACTTTTTTCAATACTCATGAAACAAATAAGCTACTTCGTTTACTGCCACTTTTCAGCGTCACCGTATGATTTGCCCATACCCTTGTTGGCATTTTTCATCCAGAAGGAGGAATATGGGGCAGAGATTAGAGCCAGGCGACTAAAAAATGAATCATTTTCTGTAATGCCAAGTAGAACTCATGTTTCTGTTGAGTCCAGAGCAGGTTACCACTGCAATGCAGTCCTTCACTCTTGACTAGAATTCTCAGCAACACCCTGAAAATATAGAGTGTGCTCATCTGTCTGAAGTCCAAATTCACTTTAATAGAAATTACGTGGTGTACACTGTTTTCTCAGATGAGTAGAATTTGTAGTCTGTTTATCATCTTATTAAACTGTTTAGTGATCATGCACACTTCACCAAATGATTTAATTGGATTTTTTCTTTTGTTTTAATTTTCATTTTAGAAGAAATTTTGAAAATAATGAAGACCAAAGGTCTACAAGGGACCACTGCCCTTTCCAGGCGAGCAGGCCAGGAAATCCTGTCGGTCTTGAAGTTCACCAGGCCCTGATCTACGGTGTGTGCTACTTAGAGCAGAATGCTTCTGGCATATTTGAAACTGAAAGTTGTTTCTTTGTTAACAAGTAAAATTGTCAGAAATTTGTTATCTAGAAAAAGGCAGGCAAGTAGGGCATTTCCTTTTACCCAGCAGTCAGGCCTACAGGAATATTTGCACAAATGCAAGTAAATATATATATATATATATTGAATTTCACATATGTATTATATGTAGAGAATATATAACGAAGAATTATACTTAATTATATGTGAAGAGGATGTTCACTGCAGCGTTACTCGTAGTGGCAGAACAATGAAGTTAAATGTCCATCAGCAAAGGGATTGGTAAAATAGAGTACAGTATTTTCATGTTACTAAACATCTCCAGCCATTAAACATGACTCACGTCTGTATATACTCAACCAGAAGGGTTCGTCATAGGCTACTGATCAGTGAAAAAAAGCAAGTTGTAAAATAGTGTTAACCTATGTGTATATTTTTAAAAAACTAATAACCAGGAAGGTTTGTGTTTTATGTGCATATGAGAAATTCTCCGAAGGTGCAGGTGGGAATAGAGGAACCTTCCTTCTTCTGTGCTGCCGTTTGTACAGTGATAGTCTGTTCTGTAATGAAGCAGCTTTTTATATAAAAGTTTCTCAAGTCCACCTTCCCATGCTTACTGTCTCCATTCTCTTCTGTCGTTTAGAGTGGCTTCTGCCTCCGTCCTTCTCCCTGCTCACATTTCTCCTGTTTATCCTCTATCATATATTTCTATTTTCTTCTTAGATATTGCGAACTGCTCTTATTTTTTTTTCTTAGATCAGGGAGAGTTGTATGTAAATAAACTCAACACTCAGATTAATCAAGTATTTAAGAGCCTAGGGCAACCCACTCCAGTGTTCTTGCCTGGAGAATCCCAGGGACGGCGGAGCCTGGCGGGCTGCCGTCTAAGGGGTCTCACAGAGTCGGACACGACTGAAGCGACTTAGCAGCAGCAGCAGCAAGAACCTAGGGGTCCTTGGTGGACCAATGGTTCAGAATCTGCCTTCCAGCGCAGGGGACGCAGGTTGGATCTCTGGTCAGGAAATTAAAGGTCCCACATGTCATGGGGCAGCTAAGCCCGCGCACTGCAGCAAAAGAAGCCCGCGCGCCGCAGCCGGCGTGCCTGCCCACGAGCTGCGCCAGAGACCCAGTGCAGCCAACATGTAAATAATAGATAAAGAGGTTTTTTTTTTTTTTTTAAAGAGTCCTCATGTATCTTTCAAGAAATGTCAAATTACCTTAACTAAGTTTAGGAACCTCTTCTGTAACGTCCCCCCCACCCCCATTTAAAATATGCAGTTGCCCCTTGAACAGCATGGGTTTGAACTGTTCAGGTCCATGTACTCTTGCACGATCTGTTTCAGTAAAGACACCGCAGTGCTTCACACTCCGTGGTTGGTTGAATCTGTGGAGGCCATGGAGGGGCTGGCTGTAAAGTTACACGTGGATCTTTGATGTGCAGAGGGTATCAGTGCCCTAACCCCTGGGTTGTTCAAGGGTCAACGGTATTTATGAAAGTCAATTAGCAAGACTATAGACCAAAGTGAGAGGAATCCAGAATTTATTTTTAATTTGGTTACATTCAGAATCACCTGAGGAAGTTTAAGATTATATAATCTTAAACCCCACCATCAACCCATGGAATACTCTGCTTACCAGACCGTAAAACTTTTTTTTTTAAAACTGTACTACTTGCGACTTCCCTGGCATTCCAGGGGCTAAGACTCCGTGCTGCCATTGCATGGGGTCCGGGTTCAGTCCAGTCAGGGAACTGAGATCAGATGTGCTACATGGTGCAGCAGAAAAAAAAAACAGTACTTCTCAACATTCTTTGAGGCAGCCTATCTTTACAACTGTTACTTTAAATAGCATTCTCACTGAATCCTTAGCGTGCATGCTCAGTCGTGTCCGACTCTTTGTGACCCCAGTGACTAGCCAGCCAGGCTCCTCTGTCCATGGGATTTTCCAGAGAAGAATACTGGAGTGGGTTTCCATTTCCTGCTCCACATGTGCTTCCTGACCCAGGGGTCAAACCCATGTCTCCTACGTCTCCTGTGTTGGCAGGTGGATCCTTTACCACTGAGCCACCTGGGAAACACCTTAGTCCTTAGGACAATCCACAGAAGAAGAATCATCCTCCTCTGATGTTCAAAAAGGTTAAATAGCTTGCTCAAAGAGACACAGCCATAATGGGTGAAAACAGTATGGCAACATTTCAGACACAGGTCTGACTCCAAAAGCTGGCATTTCCTCTGCTTATGCTACTTTCAGCAGCAAAAATATAATTAGTATTTACTTAAATCTGATAACCGTAAGTAAATTTCCATTCCCAGAAATAGTGTCATCTGAATAATATCTTATCATAAATGACCTATTGTATCCCAGGAGGGAAAAAAAAAGATAAGTAACCTTAGAAATTTATTGTGGGCTTTCAATCATAGTTTTAGGGAATAAAGTCTTGAATTTTTTTTTTTCAAATAATGTTTGAAACACTTTTAAAAATTTATTTATTTTTTAATTGAAGGATAATTGCTTTACAGAATTTCGTTGTTTTCTGTCAAAACATCAACATGAATCAGCCATAGGTATACATATGTCCCCTTCCTCTTGAAACACTTTTAAAGTAATATGGAAGACTTTTATCAACATAGGTGACTAAACATAGAAATACTATGTAAAAGACACCAAAGATTTCACATGTATGGCTGTTACTGACTGTTACTTCCATCCACCCCAACACTCACCCAGCTCCACCACCACCAAATTTATATGTTGAAGCCCTATTCCTTATACCTCAATGTGATTATATTCAGAAATATATAGGGAGGTAGTTATATAGAGAGGTAACCTTTAGAGAGGTAGTTAAATAAAATGAGGCCATTAGGATAGGCCCTGATCCAATCTGACTTGTGTCCTCCCAAGAAAAGGAGAAAAGATACCCAGGATGCTTGCACACAGAGGAAAGGCCATGTAAGGACTCAATGAGAAGGTGGCCACCTACAAGCCAAGGAAAAAAGGCCTGAGCAGAAACCAACCCGCTGATGCCTTGATCTTGGATTTCCAGAACAGTGAGGAAATAAATAAATGCTCTCAAAGCACTTCAGCCTGTGTTGTTTTGTCATGTCAACCCTAGCAAGCTAATAGCTAAAGACAGAATTGCCCACATTCTGCAAACAGTTAAAGTGGAAAAACAAAAAATAGAATTGGTCACCCAAGGAACACAGATACTGGAATTGTAATATAGAATGTTTGAAATGTTTAAAGAATTAACATAATCAAAAAGAAAACCACACAAACAGATCTGTTTGGAATGAACAAATTTATGGCAGCTTTTAAAAATGAGGAATAGAATTCCTGAAATCAGAACCACTATGGAGAGTGTAAAAAAGTAGCTGAACAAGAGAATTAATGAAATTCACAAAATGCAGCTCAGAGGGACAAAAGAGAAAGTATGAAGGAAAAAAGAATAATTTTGGAGGATAAAATGAAAAGGTCTAACAAAACAATTCCAAAAAGAATGTAAGAGACACGACTATCTGGAAAGGTAATGGCTAATGTTTTTCCAGAACTGATATTTTAGAAGATGAAAAAAGCAGATAAAAGGAAATCCACACCTATTAATAGATATATAATAATGATATGCAAAATATCAAAGGCAAAGAGATCTTAAGAGGCAATCAGCAGAGGTTGGCAAACTGTAAATGAAATTATAGGGTACATCCTCACCCGTTCATTTCTGCATTGCCTGTGATTGCTTTGGCCTTCAGTGCAGTGTTGAGTAACTGCAACAGAGATTGTAGAAGCCATATGGCCCACAGACCACAAAATATTTATTATGTTTCTTTAATATGTTTGCCAAAACCGCTGCCATAAAGGAACTCTAATTAGAACAACAACAGAGTTCTCGAACATGAACATGTAAGCCAGAAGCCAATGGAGTAAGATCTTCAAAATGTGGAGAGTAATGGTCCACCTACTGTGTTCCCAGCAAAACTCTTGACAAGTGAGGTTTTAAAAAGTAATGTTTACAGGTAAAAATGAAGGAGTTTACTAAAATGCGATCTACAGTAAAGGAACTCCTAAACATGTATTTCAGGAAAAAGGAAAAAACTACTAGTTACTATAGTGTGGTTTAAGTGGCTTGAAAGTTGAAATAAATACTGAACAGTTGCTTGTAAATTAGAGCACTTTGATTAGAATGAAAGTGTTCTGAATTCTTTGCAACGTTCAGAAGGTAAGTTCAGTTCAGTTGCTCAGTCGTGTCCGACTCTTTGCGATCCCATGGACTGCAGCAGGCCAGGCCTCCCTGTCCATCACCAACTCCCAGAGTTTACTCAAACTCATGTCCATTGAGTCGGTGATGCCATCCTGCCATCTCGTCCTCTGTCGTCCCCTTCTCCTCCCGCCTTCAATCTTTCCCAGCAGCAGGGTCTTTTCTACTGAGTCAGTTCTTCACATCAGGTGGCCAAAGTATTGGAGTTTCAGCTTCAGTCCTTCCAATGAATATTCAAGACTGATTTCCTTTAGGATGGACTTGTTGGATCTCCTTGCTGTCCAAGGGACTCTCAAGAGTCTTCTCCAACACCACAGTTCAAAAGCATCAATTTTTGTGCACTCAGCTTTCTTTATAGTCCAACTCTCACATCCATACATGACTACTGGAAAAACCATAGCTTTGACTAGATGGACCTTTGTTGGCAAAGTAATATCTCTGCTTTTTAATATGCTGTCTAGTTAGGTCATAACTTTTCTTTCAAGGAGCAAGCATCTTTTAATTTCATGGCTGCAGTCACCATCTGCAGTGATTTTGGAGCCCAAAAAAATAAAGTCTGTCACTGTTTCCATTGTTTCCCCATCTATTTGCCATGAAGTGATGGGACCAGATGCCATGATCTTAGTTTTCTGAATGTTGAGTTTTAAGCCAACTTTTCCACTTTCACTTTCATCAAGAGGCTCTTTAGTTCTTCTTCGCTTTCTGCCATAAGTGTGATGTCATCTGCATATCTGAGGTTATTGTACTTAATATGTCTGTGTGGTAAGTTGAATAATAGCCCTCAAAGATATCCATGTTCTAATCCCTAGAACTCTGTAAATATTACTTTATATGGCAAAAGGGACTTGGCAGAAGCAACTAAGAATTCTGAGATGGGAAGATGATCCTGGATTTTCCAGGTTAACTCTGAGTGTAATCACAAGTGTATTATAAGAGGCAGAGGGAGATTTTACTACAAAAAAGGGGAAGGTATTATGACGACGCTGCTGTCTTTGAAGATGGAGCAAGGGACTGTCAGCCAAGGAGTGCCAGGGACGAGCCCTGGAATCTAGAAAAGGAAAGGAAATGATTCTCCCCTAGAGCCTTTGAAGAGCTTGAAGCCCTGCTGTCACCTTGATTTTGGTCCAGAAAACCCCATTTGAGACTTGTGGCCAACAGAACTGCAAGCGAATAAGTTCCTGCTGTTCTAAGCCACTAAGACTGTGGTGATTTGTTCCAGCAGCCGTGGGAGACTGATACGTTATGGTCAAAGTTCAAGGGTAAGTACCAAAATAGTAGAAACAGGAGAGGAAACAGCAAATTATAAAACAAAAAGCCTCAATTAATGCTCTAAGACACCACCTTTTGGTCTTTTGAGCTCTTAGTAATACCTTTAACTTCATCTTTAGGCCCTGAATTTGATTTTTGCTTAAGGCAGCAAAGTGAAAACAATTGAGGCTGAGTCTCACTGTCATTCTCACAGATTCTTTAAACTCCAAGTACATTGGCTTAACTCATCGGCATAGGCAACAGAACTGGCAAGAAGGACCTCACGATTTAAGTGAAGAGTGGGAAAGGAGTGTGAAGTACAGGTCACCAGAGAGACTGGTTTCCATCCAATAGTCGTTGGTGGTGGGTCCTACAGAAACACTCCTGCAGATGGGCCCTTACGACGTTTGGGGTGTGGACTATCGCATGAAGACCCACTGGCTCCAGTAAGCCAGACTAATGGAGGTTCCGCAGGGATACTGCAGGACCCAGCACTGCCCAGAAGCGTGGGATTGGAACGTTTACCCTACTTGAAAGCTAACAGGTTAATCTGACACAGTTTCACTGTTGGCAGAGGAAGGCAGGCTTTCTGGATCAGAGACAAAGAACTTCATTACTCAGCATGGCATCATCAACATATTTGCATCGGCTTCCCCGGGCCCCTGAGCACCATGGAGGCCCAGACGGGTACCTACATACACAGTGGGTTGCATTATAGGAGAGAAAGCCTGGACCCGGGAAACCTCAATTCTTCACCACGGGCATCCAGCATGCCTTCCCGTTGCTATGGAGACATGCTATGTTTATCAGACTGGAGGATAAGAGTACCTATTCTTTAGTTGAAAAATGCCTTCTCTCTGCTTTGAGAGACACTCTCCCTCTTTGTATAGTGACCACAGGATGGTCACTATACAAGTATTCTTTAAGAGGTAATCCAGAACAGAGGGAAGTTAGTGCCTTGATTTTAAGATATGAAGAAACCCAAGAGACCCACGAAGAATTGTCTTCCAACACAAGTCTTCAATCAAGTAGGGGAGATAAGGGACGAGGAGCAGTGACTATGTGTCCACAGGGCCTTCTGCGGGGACACCGCAGTGACTAACAGCTCGTGTGATAAGAGTCTCAGAGCCTGGGTCTTCTGAGAGGTGGTTTCCCTGCCTGACCGCCCCATCAGGATGATGGTGCAGATTCTGGTGAAAGGTTTGGTCCTCCAGGCCCAATCCTATTCAAGTCACCACAACTTGGGCTATGCTAACCAGCTGGTTTCAAATCGGTGACAACTAGGAAAATGTAACCGTTTATCATTGCCAGAATTCCGAATATATTAGTGAGACACCTGAAGTTTGGTGGTACCACCAGAGGCTTCTGTTACAGCTCTGGAGTGCTATTCATGTTGTGTTGATCTCGTTCAAGGGCTGGCAAAGCACAGCCCACAGGCCACATCTGGCCCACTACGTGTTTTGGTAAATAAAGTATTATTGGACCACAGCTCTTCATTCATTTGATTCTGTGATACACTGGCAGAGTTGAATAGCTGCCCATAAAACATAAAATACTTACTATCTGACCCTTGGGCTTCCCAGGTGGCTCAGATAGAATCTGCCTGCAATGCGGGAGACCTAGGTTCAATCCCTGGGTCGGGAAGATCCTCTGGAGGACCTTACTGTCTCGGATCACTCACTCTGGAGGAAGGCAGATGCTATGTTTGCTGGAGAACTCAACCCCTTGAAGACACCCAGGTGGTGAGGGGCCACAGTCTCTGGCCCATGGCCATGTGAGTGAATCGTTTGGAAGAACATTCTCCTTCAATCAAGCCTTCAGATGATAACTACAGCCACAACCAACAACACAACCTCAATTTCATGACAGACCCAAAATAGAACCACCCAGTTAGACCAGCCTCAAATTCCTGACCCATAAAGAAAGTGTGTCAGGAAATAAACGTTTTTTAAAATGGAAGGCTTGGGATGATTTGCCACATAGTAACAATCAATAAAACCATGAAACAGTTCTACTCAATGATGAGCGTCTTAATTTGTAACATGCACATTGTCATCAGATGTTGGTTGTATCTTCCATGGAATAAATATTCAAGAGGTTCATTCACCGTCATGAATTGAATTTTAAGAATTTTTAATAAATTTTGGCACTGATTTAACTGATTTCTTTTGATGTGTCTAATGACATGGATATAAAAACTGACATTTAACTACAAAGTTCTGCTAATGGGCTTCCCACGTGGCACTAGTGGTAAAGAACCCGCCTGCCAAAGTGAAAGCCGTGGGTTCGATCCCTGGGTTGGGAAGATCCCCTGGAGAAGGAAATGGCAACCCACTCCAGTATTCTCGTCTAGAAAATCCCATGGACAGAGGAACCTGGCGAGCTATAGTCCATAGGGTCACAAAGAGTCAGACACAACTGAAGCAGCTTAACAAACACTCTGCTAAAGAAACACATCAATTATGATAGTTTTGCTTTTCATGTGTGAAGTTAAAATTGGAATAGAAAATAATGAAATTATTTGAGAAAATCACTTGATTTAAAATGAAGTCACGCTTCACAGAGTGATATGTAAATGCACTTTTTGCAGTAGCTTATAGTAAAGTCATTGTCTTTGAGCAATCACCTTGAAATAATTAAATTCAAATTCACTTCTGCTTCATAGCTTTCTTAAGTTAGAAAGAACATTTTTTCTAGCACAAAACTGTGCTCCACCCAAATCTGTCTGTGCACTATCTCCACTGTGCAGATTTTAAAATACGTCCACAAATCCTTCGACACTCCTCCCTTCAAAACATGGAGCCTACTTTTCAACCTCTTGGGTGTAATCTGGACTTAGTGATTCACTTCTGAGGATCAGAGTATGCAAAGAGAAAAACAGTAACCTCAACAAAGTAGAAATAATAACCACAATGAAGTCTATGAAAAAATTTATTTTATTTTCACTATAAAATAAAAGTGAAGGCCAAAATGCTTCCTATATTTTTTAAACAAAGTCAAATTATCAGTCATATTTAAAACTATGAAATGAAAAAGTACCACCTATCAGTACTTGTGGGAAATGGTTCAACTAATAGAGAGAACCACCTCTCTCAAACATATCTACTAGAAAATAAAAAAATATAGAAAGTCAAAGAAAAACTTACGTTATAAAAATAAATTAACCATTACAAGTATAAAGAAATAATAGAAAAAAGTAATGAAACAAAAGAAATCTGAATCGTTAAACAAAATAAAACCTGAAAAGATGAATTAGATAAATCTTTAGTTAGGTTGAGCAAGAAGAATGAGAAATAAGGTGCAAATAAATATTAGGGATGAAAAGATCATACTTACAAATAGTGTATAGATACTAAAATTCATAAGTATCACAACTTTATACCAGTCCATTTGAAAACAGATAAAATGAATAAGTTCTTAAGAAAATAAAACTAACTTGCGAACAAAAAAAAGAACATCTTAAAGAGTCTATGACTGTTAAAGAAATTGAGTGAGTGTAGTATCTGTCCATTCTATTTTACAAAATAAAATCAGGCTTTCCTCATGGCTCAGATGGTAAAGAAGCTGCCTGCAATGCAGGATTCCTGAGTCTGATCCCTGGGTCAAGAAAATTCCCTGGAGAAGAGAATGGCTACCTTCTCCAGTATTCTTGCCTGGAGAATTCCCATGGGCAGAGGAGCCTGGTGGGCTATACAGTCCATAGGGTCACAAAGAGTCAGACACAACTGAACTGACAAACACACAGGTGATTCTACAAGTGAGTTTTACCAAACGTTCAAGAATCCTAACTTAAAATCATTGATATACTAGTCTATCAGTGATACCAAAACCAAACGGAAACAATATAAGAAAATTTTAGGTTAATCTCACTTGTGAATATACACTACAAGGAAGATCATCATAGGGTGGTTTGTGAACAAAGATTCAAACTTCGAAAAAATATCTTTGAAGTCCACAAACATGTTATTAATAATAGTATTGATCATGACCAAGTAGGGTTTATACCAAGCATGCCAGGATAGTTCAACATTAGAAAATCTATTTAGGTAATCACCACAAGAATAATGGGAAGGGAAAAAGAAAACCTTGCCATTTAATTAGATGTAGAAAAAGCATTTGCTTAAACTCACCATCCATTCAGGCCTTAAGAAAACAAGATGGGAGATTCTGTAGAACTTTTCTCAGAACTATTGTCAAGCAGATTATGATAAAACTTGAGTTATGTAGCCATGTAAGGGTTTTAAACTAAGAGAAGTGCTATCCAAAAAAAAAATCTAACTACTTAATTGTAATCTTGTGACAACTGAAAACTCATTTCTAGTAACACATGTCAAAATGTATATTCTTTTGTTGACAGAAAATGTAACCTCTACATACCTGTGTGGGCCAAGTTTTTTAAAAAACATACTTCAATCAACAGATGGCAGGTAATTGAAAGCAGAAACAAGACATGAGAATCCAGCTGTCTTCCATCAAGTCAGACATTAAAGAAATCTACAAAATTATAAACAATGTTGCTTTCCCCCCGGAAACATTTTATTTTGGAAAATATAAATGTTTGTCATAAAAAATAAGCCAGTTCTGTACGAACAGGTGATAGATTTCTTACTGTCATTTAAAGTAAATTAATGTTTTAAAGAAAATATAATCTTTTCACTTTGTCAGAGCTGTCAGTTCTTATTAAGGAAGAATTCGGGCTTCCCTGGTGGCTCAGCCCTAAAGAATTCGGCTGCAATGCAGGAACCACAGGAGATGGGATTCGATCCCTGGGTTGGGAAGATTCCCTGGAGGAGGGCATGGCAACCCACTCTAGTAACTCTTGCCTGGAGAATCCCATGGACAGAGGAGCCTGGCGGGCTACAGTCCATGGGGTCGCAAAGGACACAACTGAGTGACTTAGCACAGCATACACAGGCTTTGACTACAAATGGTTCTGCTTAAATTCTCTCTTTTCTGGCCATCACTAGGATCCGAGCAACAGGGCCTCTGGAAGACCAGGCCCAAGCAATACAGCAGTTTCTTCCAACATTCCTAGCACCATGACTTGACTGGCTCACCTGGAAGATAAAGTGACCTGCTATTTGTAACAGATGCTCTAACACCAAATCTAAAGTTAAGAAACATTTTTAACTCTCTAAAACTTTCAACAAAAAGTTCTCCATGTGGGTCTGACAAACTTCTTTGGTAACTTGCTGCCAACCTTTCACTTATCATTTGTCAGAAAAGAATTTCCCAAACAAATTTTAGGTAAGTGTGTACCACTTCACATATTTGAATAAAATCAAGTTTAAACAAATGTAAATAAGATAATTTCCAGGGGCATACTATAAACACATTTTTATAAACAGAAATTGCTACATCATTCTTTTGAACATATCTAATAGAACCTAAATACTATAGCAATTTGATTCCCACCATTATCAATAAAATACAAGAAAGTTCAACTGTCAGACATTTAACATCATTCACTGGATCTGTATTTTTACTCCATTTCCCTTACAAAATTACAGTATATGTGGGGTGCTGAAAATAACTTATTTTATTCCCCCTACAATGTATGTGTGTGCGTGTGTGTGTGCACGCCAAGTCAATCAGTTGTGTCCAACTCTTTGTGATCCCATGGACTACAGCCTACCAGGCTCCTCTGTCTCTGGAATCTTCCTCATCCAGGAGATCTTCCTGACCAATGATTGAACCCGTGTCTCTTGCATCTCTTGCACTGCAGGCAGATTCTTTACCACTGAACCACCAGGGAAGCCCTATAATACTGCTGTGTAATAAAAATATGAATATAAATTTTAAAAAATTTTAATTTCCTGTGAATAAGCTGTATTAAAAATATTTTTCTAGATTGTTACTAAATAAAAATTAGAACAAAAATGTTAAAGATAGAAACATTAAAAATATTATTGGTAATTAAGAATAAAATATTTTAAATCATACTGAAAATTCATCTGTTAGAGAGTTGAGAGTAGTTTGTAGTTTTTTTAGTTCATAGTTTCATAAATATATATTACTTATAACTATATACATTACTATTTCTATATTTATATATAACTAAGACAGCAGTTGACATAAATTCTACTCCTACTTTTCCTGTTTATAGATGAAATCACTGAAAAAACTTTTCACGTAAATATGTAGATAATGGAGTTTTATAGTAACTCAATCTTTATTACTTGATGTCAGTACATTCACTAAATTTTTCTGAGTAATATGCTAAACATGAAATAATTTCTAATGATTTATTGACTGAGAGCTCTATTAGGACTTTCCTTTTTTTGGCCATGTGGCACGTGAGATCTTAGTTCCCTGACCAGGGATTGAACCCATGCCCCCTGCAGTGGAAGTGTGGAGTCTTAACCACTGGATGACTAGGGAAGTCCCTCTGCTAAGCTTTTAAGCAACTGAAAACCACTGAGTTGCAAACAAGTATTTGTTAGCCATTACAAACATCTTTCTCAACATATTTCAAATTACCTCTCTAGATTCCCAGGGTTTCTGTTTTGTTTTCCCCACCATGGCCACTGTAAAATTAGAGCTACCAGAGTCAGAATCATGCCTTAATTCTGTAAACAAAAGGACAAATGTGCAAGAGACGGTAGGAAAGAGAACCAGCCTGAGACAAGTATATTAATAGAAAGATTGATCTTTGGAGAGTACATGGGAGTTGAGAAAATAACAGATTCACTTAAATTTCTCCATGCACAACAAGCATCTCTGAAAAGTCTTGTGTGTTCTATTTGCTAAACTCTGATTTAGGTAAAATAAGGGTAGTTACTGTCTCACATTTAGGAGTAAATATAGTATCAATGAGGGTCTCTGCTTATGAATTAAAATGCAGCCACTTCTGCATATTGTCCAAAGTTATACTGATGAATTTATCTGAAAGAGAGTTGGAGGGTGTGGACAGTGAAAGGCACTGATCATTCAGAAAGCCTTCACACTGGTGAGCCTTTAGGAGAAAAAAAGAAACAAACAAGGTTGAACTCAAGCACTGACTTGGTATATCTGTGTATGTTCTTACCCAGAAAAAATCTGAATGTTATATAGTCTCTTAGTGTGAGTCACTTATGTGAACTATAATTGACGCAGTCTACAAACGATCCAGATGAAAAGACTAGGTTAAATTCAATCTAAAACACACAGTGAAAGTTCCTGAACCAAGACAGATCAGATTCTAGTTTGAGATCAAATAAAAAGGGAAAGTATGATCTATGGCTGGCTTCACCAGTGCTTCTGCCACACAGCCTTTCTCCATCCAAGCGCGAGATGGTGAAAGCATATAAAAGCTCTACAAAGACTGAGACATGGCAGAGTGATCAAGGGCCCTGAAAAGTGCTCAAGCAGAGATACCAAAATGTTACATGTGTATACAGGATTGCTTTGAAGGTTATAAAGTTTCTAAAAGAAGAGAGGAGAAAATGAATAGAACTGATATTCTAGGAATAATCTAGGTAACTGCTTTCCTCTGGTGGGAGCTTTGGTCAGGCAGCAGATTGTGGGGACTTCTGACTTTGGCTATAGTAGACTAACATTTTATCAGGCCAACTGCCCTGGCCAAATATTAGATGTAGTTATAGATACAAAATCCGCCTGCAATGCAGGAGACCCAGCTTCAACCCCTGGGTTGGCAAGATCCCCTGGAGAACAAAAGGGCAACTCACTCCAGCATTCTTGCTGGGGAAATCCCAAGGACAAAGGAGGCTGGCAAGCTACAATCCATGCGGTCGCAAGAGTCAGACATGACTTAGCAACTAAACCAGCACCATAGATACAAATATAAAGATGGAGAGATCTTTATGGTCTACTTGAAAAGACCAGGGCCACCAAAGCAGTAAGGACCTGAAGGCTCTAGACCCTGCCCAGAAGGAAAGAACAGAAATGAGGCTATTTAGCATTTGCTTTCCCCTTACGGCAACTGCTAATTCATGAGCAGTGGCCCGAGACCGAAAAGCATGAAAGCATGAAAAGGCAAAAAGATATGACACAGAAAGATGAACTCCCTACGCCGGTAGGTCCCAATATGCTACTGGATAAGAGTGGAGAAATAGCTCCAGAAAGAATGAAGGGGCTCTGAACCAAAGTGAAAACAACACCCAGGTGTAGATGTGACAGGTGATGGAAGTAAAGTCGGATGCTGTAAAGAGCAATACTGCATAGGAACCTGGAATGTTAGGTCCATGAATCAAGGTAAATTGAAGTGGTCAAACCGGAAATGGCAAGAGGAAATATTGACATTTTAGCAATCAGTGAATTAAAATGGACTAGAATGGGCGAATTTAATGCAGATGACCATTACTTCTACTACTGTGAGCAAGAATCCCTTAGAGGAAATGGAGTAGCCATCATAGTCAACAAGAGAGTCCGAAATGCAGTACTTGGATGCAATCTCAAAAATGACAGAATGATCTTTGTTTGTTTCCAAGACAAACCATTCAATATCATACTATGCCCCAATCACGAAGTTGAAGTTGAATGGTTCTATGAAGACCTACAAGACCTTCTAGAACTAACACCCAAAAAAGATGTCATTTTCATCATAGGGAACTGGAATGCAAAAGTAGGAAGTCAAGAGATACCTCATGTAACAGGAAAATTTGGCCTTGGAGTACAAAATGAAGCAGGGCAAAGGCTAACAGAGTTTTGCCAAGGAACACACTGGTCATAGCAAACCAGTTGTTGTTAGAAGAGAGTCTTCTAAGAACATAAAGGACGACTCTACACATGCACATCACCAGATGGTCAACACCAAAATCAGACTGATTACATTCTTTGCAGCCAAAGATGGAGAAGCTCTATACAGTGAGCAAAAACAAGACTGTGAGCTGACTGTGGCTCAGATCATGAACTCCTTATTGCAAAATTCAGATTTAAATTGAAGAAAGTAAGGAAAACCACTAGACCATCCAGGTATGACCTAAATCAAATCCCTTACGATTATACAGTGGAAGTAAGAAATACAACTCAAGGGATTAGATCTGATAGACAGAGTGCCTGAAGAGCTATGGACATAGGTTCATAACACTGTACAAGAGGCAGTGATTAAAACCACCCCCAAGAAGAAGAAATGCAAAATGGCAAAATGGCTGTCTGAGGAGGCCTTACAAATAGCTCAGGAAAGAGAAGCAAAAAGCAAAGGAGAAAAGGAAAGATATATCCATCTGAATGCAGAGTTCCAAAGAATAGCAAGAAGCAATAAGAAAGCCTTCCTAAGTGATCAATGCAAAGAAACAGAGGAAAAACAATAGAATGGGAAAGGCTAGAGATCTCTTCAAGAAAATCAGAGATACCAAGGGGACATTTCATGCAAAGATAGGCACAATAATGGGCAGAAATGGTATGTACCTAACAGAAGCAGGAGATATTTAGAAGAGGTGGCAAGAATACACAGAACTATACAAAAAAGATCTTAATTACCCAAATAACCATGACGGTGTGATCACTCACCTAGAGTCAGACATCCTGGAATGAGAAGTCAAGTGGGCCTTAGGAAGCATCACTACAAACAAAGCTAGTGGAGATGATGGAATTCCAGCTGAGCCATTTCAAATCCTAAAAGATGATGCTGTGAAAATGCTGCACTCGATACGCCCATAAACTTGGAAAACTCAGCAGTGGCCACAGGACTGGAAAAGGTCCGTTTTCATTTCAATCCCAAAGAAAGGCAATACCAAAGAATGTTCAAACGACAGCATGATTGCACTCATCTCACATGCTAGCAAAGTAATGCTCAAAATTCTCCAAGCCAGGCTTCAACAGTATGTGAACTGTGAACTTCCAGATGTTCAAGCTGAATTTAGAAAAGGCTGAGGAACCAGAGATCAAATTGCCAACATCTGCTGGATCACAGAAACAGTAAGAGAGTTCCAGAAAAACATCTACCTCTGCTTTTTTGGCTACGCTAAAGAGTCTTTGACTGTGTGGATCACAACAAACTGTGGAAAATTCTTAAAGAGATGGGAATACCAGACCACCTGACGTGCCTCCTGAGAAATCTGTATGCAAGTCAAGAAGCAACAGTTAGAACTGGACATGGAACAACAGACTGGTTCCAAATAGGAAAAGGAGTACGTCAAGGCTGGATATTGTCACCCTGTTTATTTAACTTATATGCAGAGTACATCATGAGAAACACTGGGCTGGAAGAAGCACAAGGTGGAATCAAGATTGCCGGGAGAAATATCAATTACCTCAGATACGTACATGACATCACCCTTATGGCAGAAAGTGAAGGAACTAAAGAGCCTTTTGATGAAAGTGAAAGAGGAAAATGACAAAGCTGGCTTAAAACTCATCACTCAAAAAACTAAGATCATTGGTATTGGGTCCCATCACTTTATGGCAAATAGATGGGGAAACAATGGAAACAGTAACAGACTTTATTTTGGGGGGCTCCAAAATCACTGCAGATGGTGACCGCAGCCATGAATTTAAAAGATGCTTGCTCCTTGAAAGAAAAGTTATGACCAACCTAGACAGCATATTAAAAAGCAGAGATATTACTTTGCTGACAAAGGTCCGTCTAGACAAAGCTATGGTTTTTCCAGTAGTCATGTGTGGATGTGAGAGTTGGAGTATAAAGAAAGCTGAGCACCAAAGAGTTGATGCTTTTGAACTGTGGTGTTGGAGAAGACTCTTGAGAGTCCCTTGGACTGCAAGGAGATCCAACCAGTGCATCCTAAAGGAGATCAGTCCTGGGTGTTCATTAGAAGGACTGATGCTGAAGCTGAAGCTCCAATACTTTGGCCACCTCATGCGAAAAACGGACTCATTGGAAAAGACCCTGATGCTGAGAGAGATTGAAGGCAGGAGGAGGGGATGACAGAGGATGAGACAGTTGGACGGTATCACTGACTCAATGGGCATGAGTTTGAGCAAGCTTTGGGAATTGGTGATGGACAGGGAAGCCTGGCATGATGCAGTCTATGAGGTCTCAAACAGTCCGACGTGACTGAGCGACTGAACTGAATGGAACTGAATACCGAAAAGCTAAAGGTGGGAAAAGCTGAGCAGAAAATGGTAGTCCAGAGGTTGATAAGGTAAAGAGAGCTGAACGCAGTCTTATAGGTATGGGGATAAACCAAAACTGGAGTTCAAAAATCAGCTGAAGTGAAAGAATGCTGGATGAAATGTAAATATACCAACCCTCAAAAGGACTGAAGATCAGTTGTGAACTAGTTAATTCTCCCAGTGATCTGTTTTTATGCAAACTGCCTGCTGCTAGGGTCAAAAAGTAAATCCTTTCTGGACTTCCCTGGTGGCACAGAGGATTAGAATCCTTCTGCCAAAGCAGGGGACACGGGTTCAATCCCTGGTCCAGGAAGACTCCACATGCCACAGAGCAACTAAGCCCATATGCCGCCACTGCTGAGCTGGTGCGCCAGAGCCCACGCTCCACAACAAGAGAAGCCACAGAGAAGTCTCTGCACTGCAGCGAAGAGCAGTCCCTGGCTCCAGCTGGAGGAAGCCCTCACAAAGCAGCGGGACTCGGTGCTGAGTGCAAAGTACCCCAAACGGCTGCAGCTTGAGCAGGCATCTTGGACCATGGAGTGGAGTCACACATTGAGGACAGTGGAGCAGCAACACAAGAAACCTGGGTCTATATACATACATAGGAAACCTAGGTCCATCTTCATACATAAGAAACCTGGGTTTATATACATATATAAGAAACCTGGGTCCATATTCATGCATAAGAAACCTAGGTCTATATACATACAAAGGGAACCTAGGTCCATATTCATGCATAAGAAACCTAGGTCTATATACATACATAGGAAACCTAGGTCCATCTTCATACACAAGAAACTTGGGTCTATATACATACATAGCAAACCTAGGTCCATCTTCATACATAAGAAACCTGGGTCTATATACATATATAAGAAACCTGGGTCCATATTAATTCATAAGAAACCTGGGTCCATATTCATGCATGAGATAACTAGGTCTATATACATACAAAGGGAACCTAGGTCCATCTTCATACATAAGAAACCTGGGTCCCCAAACTGCTCATATCTAGACTTCATTTACAAAAGAGAGAAGTTTCTTTCTTGTGGAAACCACATTTACTTTGGATTTTTTGTCACACAGAGCCAAACCTAATCAATACTGAATTCAGAAGAACTTCTAAAACTGAAGAATATTAATATCCTTCTAATACTAGACTAGATCTTGTCTAGTATCTCGAGAATAAGAAAAAAAAAAAAAACAACAGCAACAACAAAATGTTATCCCAATTTAAAAATGAGCAGGCCTTCCCTGGTGGTCCAGTGGTTAAGAATCTGCCTTGAAATGCAGGGGACACGGGTTCGATCCCTGGTCCGGGAAGATTCCACATGCCACAGGGCAACGAGGCCCGTGAGCCACACTACTGAGCCTGCACTCTGTAGAGTCCGCAAGCGGCGACCACCGAGCCCACGGGTCACAACTACTGAAGCCTGCGCCCTAGAGCCCTCGCACTGCAACAGGAGAGTAGTCCCTGCTCTCCACAGCTACAGGGCGCCCGTGTGCAGCACCGCACAGCCAACAACAGAGAGATATTTGAGAAAAGGCTAGACAAGGGTTTAAACAAAACAAAAATGAACAAGATATTTCCCCAAAGAAGATACACAATCAGTCAACAAGGATATGAAAAGATGCTCAACATCATTCGTCATGAGAGAAATTCTGTTCAAAACCACGAGATACTACTACCTACCCACTAGGATGGTTGTAATTTTTAAAAATGCAAAATAACAAGTATGGGAGAGACTGTGAAGAGAGTGGATCCCTCAATGACCTTGCTAAAGGGGAATGTAAAATCTGGCAACTGCTGTGGAAAACAGTTTGGTATTTCCTTAAAAAGTTAAATACAGAATTACCAGCAATTCTACTTCTATGTACGGACTTCCCTGGTAGCTCAGAGGTAAAGAATCTGCCCACAGTGCAGGAGACCTGGGTTTGATCCCTGGGTCAGGAAGATCCCCTGGAGAAGGAAATGACAACCCACTCCAGTATCCTTGCCTGGAAAATCCCATGGACTGAGGAGCCTGGTGGGCTATAGTTCACAGGGTCACTAAGAGTCAGACATGACTGAGCAACGAACACTTTACTTCACTTTACTACTCCTGTGTACATACCCAAAGAACTGAAAACAGGTAATCATAAAAATAATTGAACACGAATGTCCATAGAAGAACTATTCACAAAAATGAAAAAGTAGTAACAACCCAAGTGTCCATCAACAGAAGACTGATAATCAAGTTGTGGTATATACATGCTATGGAATGTTCTTCAGCCATAAAAAAATGAAGTACTGATACATGCTACAACCTCAAAAGCATGCTAAGTCAAAGAAGACAGACATAAAAGGTCACACGTTATATACAATGCCATTTATATGAAATGCCCAGAATAGGTAAATCCACAGAGACGGAAAGCAGGTTGGTAGTCTCCAGGGGCAGCGTGGGAGGTTGGGGAGTAATTGTTTAATGTACTAAATGTTACTAAGCTGTTCATTTAAAATACTTAATATTTTGTTACATGCATTTTGCTTTATTAAAAAAAGAAATAAATTCAGCAAAAGCTATATAACAAATCCATTAAGAATAAAAAAGCCCCTCTCTCCACAGTCCTGATAAAAGACTGACTGTTCTATAGCCAGTAAAAAGTGAATTAGAACCAACTCAGAATCTATTTAATCAACAATAACTTCATCAAGTAACCTTGCCTCTGGAAGCCAATCATTCAGTGAGTCTCACACTTCTGAAGGTCAACCAGTCGACAAACTTTTCACTAAATCTTCTGAAAGCCAGCTGGCCAATGTGTCTTGCCAGAATAACCATGTGTGTAAGGGTGACGTCAACCCACTCCACCTCTGTAACCAACATAACCCGAAAACAATACCCGGATCAAAAACCTTATGTAAAATTAGCAGTTGGATTTACTCAAAATGACAGGCCTAACCAGCATAACTTTCCCTTAAACAATACAGATTTTGTTTCAGATATCAAGTGATAATCTTGATCTCTTCCTTGGACAATCCTCAAGTCAAGGTTTTTTTAATAATACCTCACTGACAGTATTCCCGGGGACCCCTGGACCAAGCAAGACCAGTGGCCTCTTAAGTCCCAAACTCCAATAGTTCTCATGTCTGTTGCCAGATGAGTCTCTCAAAAACAATCTAAGCTTCGACTAGGTTCTTCAAGCTCCGATTGCTGAATTTATTTTATCTAAGAGTTCTAACAAATAACAAATCTTCATATAAGGTTACTGAGTACATTTAGATATGAATTTATGATGATCAGACCCACTGCTTGGTTTCGTTTCACTTTCTTGTTCATCTATTTATATGAATTCTTATCTTATATATTCTTATTTTGTCCCTTACTGTCTTGTGTCTGTTGAACATATAAGGAAGTGCTTCAGAGGGAACAGATGGAGGTGTAAGCTAGGTCTCCAAGTCAACACAAGTTGGCCCTAAAGACTTCATTAGATGGATGAAAACAGGCTGCTAAAATGACTGGGTCAAACTTTGCTTTGGGTCCCCAGTGAGATCCTCTTAAGAGTACTCTGCAAGGCCTGGCAGTTTGTGAAAGAAGTTCATTTTGTTTAGTCCGTATTTCAGGACCAATTGCTGGGGCCCCTGATCGCGTGGCTCCTTCCTATCCTCTGCCTCACTGAATTAACAAACAGTGCCGCTAATTAGCAGACACACCTCACTGTCATTAACAAACACACTTGACTTAAATTGTGCCTTTTCCTCCTTGTCTATGTCAAAGGCATGACTGACGTTCTCCTGGCAGAATTCTCACAATAATCCAAGCCCTTGTGCTTACCTTGATAAAGGGAGATTTTTGCTAAAACTGTCTTAGAATTACAATAACCATTATAGGGAACTTCTGATAAGTCAAAGTTTATACATTTCAAAGGAGTTCTAGAAAAATCAGGGGGAAAAAGGCTAAAGCATTCAACAGTCAACTGCTGAGGCCTCAAAATGAAACAAAGGCTCTTAGGAAGCCTCTTTGAAAGAAATACCAGTTCATTTCCATTATAACCTTCTGAAACCCACCCTGCTTCCACCTTCCTCTCTACCCAGCTGTATCTCTACCATCCACTAAAACCCCTTCTATCCTTCTGCACCTTCTTTTACCTCCAAAACAAGTAATCATTTCCTACAAGTTTTTCTTCACATAGATCATTTACATTATACATATCCCTTCAAAACTAATACACCAGAATACAGATCTAAAGAAACTGATCTTTGAACCTTGATCTAGAATCAAGTTGAGAGCTTTAATCAAGGATTTTCTTAGCCTTAGGAAGACAAGTTTATACAGAATTCAGATTTCGTAAGATTTTTATTGTCCTGGACTACTAAGTTTGTACCAACCAGTTCACTTAATTATCAGCCCCTAAGATGAGGGCAAAAGAGTCAAAACCAGCGAAAACACTGACAACAACAACAACAAAAACACAAAAAGCTAGGAGATGTTTTAAATATTCAGCTCTTCCTAATTCAAGGAATGACCTGGAAGGAGTAAGCAAACAGGAAATGTACGATTAAGGCATTTCAGATGCCTTTCCCTTAGGAAAAGTCTTAATGAAAATCAAAACTATAAACAAACAAACATAAAAAGATGAGTCGAGTAAGCAGCAGATCCCAAAACAAATCCAGAAAAAATTTCAAACAACATTCTAGAGAATCCTCAAAAGCAAACGTAAAGATGGGCTTGCCTATTTTTTTGAAAATGGACTCCAGAAGTACCAATTGAGATGATCTCCAACATGTCACTAAATACTTCAAAAATCTAGAAATCAAAACAAACCTCTGACCTTCAAGATAAAGCAGATGATATACAAAACAAAAATAAGACCAAAAGGTTCTCTGTTCTATTAGAAATGGGCAGCTGTGTACCATAAGCAGAAAGGCCAGGGGAAGAATGCATGTTCTGTAATGACTAAAAAACAGGACCACTAGCCAAAATCTCCCCAGTAACTTACTCCAGGAAACATTAGTTAGTGTTAATCACTCAGTCGTGTCCGACTCTTTGTGACCCCATGGACTGTAGCCCACCAGACTCCTCTGTCCATGGAATTCTTCAGGCAAGAATACTAGAGTGGGTTGCCATTCGCTTCTCCGGGGTCCTGATCTTTTAAATACAGATGAACAATGATATACAGATATGGTAATCTTTACATACCAATAATTCTAGAACCATAGAACATCAGATCCCTCAGAGTACTAAAACCAATCAAATAGTGGAAATGTCCAACAATCTTTAATGATTATTTTGGGACCATTATCAGAATTTAGTACTTTCCTCATGATACAACCATTTAATAGGTAAGGTTTTGCTTCATAAATGAAACTGCCACGTAAAATTTACTGCAGACTTATTTTTCAAAATTCTGAAAAACGCTACATATGACCAAAGTATAGCTGATTTTGACATACAACTACACTAGGCATGATTCAAAAATTAACCAAAGGATAAGCTATGATCCCAGAATTTTGTAGGCAAAAACTCTCAAGACATAGGTAGAGTATTTGGAGGTGAGTTTGAGAGTCTAGGCTGATTCGTCCTAGATTTTCATAAACCTTTCTTTTTCTATGGACATGTAAGGTTAGGCCTGTACTGTCCAATACAATAGCCACTAGCAACATGTGGTAATGATCTCTTGAAATGTGGCCAGTGTGACTGAAAAACAAAATTTCAAATTTTTATTTAATTTTAATTAGTGAAAATTTCAAAAGGGACACCAGATCCAGTTATTGGAAGACCTTCAAGTGCATTTGGGAAAGACTTGGGCACGTGAATTTATTTAACAGTAAATTTTCTGAAATCAAATAAAGTATTTCTGATGAAAATTTCCTATCTAAATTGGAAAGTGCTATAAATTTAAAATACACTGAATTTCAAAAACAATATGAGAAAAGAATATAAGGTACCTAATTATTATTGATTAAATACTGAAATAGTACTTTGGATACCAAGTTAAACAAAATGTGTTACTAAAATTTCACCTATTCTTAAATTTTAGGCTTCAAGAGAACTTAAAATAGCATATGTGGCTCACATTGTATTTTTATTGAATGGTGCCTGATTAGTCCATGTTATAAGACAATGACTGTCAGCGAGGGACAATCTTACCACCTGGAGAACAGTTAGCAATGCCTGGACATTTTTGGTTCTCACAAGGATGGTGCACTGGTATTGAGCAAATATACAGGCCAGGGATGGGGCTAAACATTCTACAATGCCCAGGACAGTCCCCAAAACAAAGAATTTTGCAGCCCAAAATGCTAACAGTAGTGAGGCTGAGAATTTCTGCTCTAGTGGTTTTTCAAGAGCATGACAAAAATAAAAAATTTGTTGCCTCCTATAGCCCTTTGAGCTACCAGCTTACTTTCTTTTCTCTTGCACCAAGAAACTGCAGCCTAGATTAATTAGTTGAAGTATCTTCCTAATTTGTACTTAGGTCACTTTTAAATTTGATTGTATCAACCACAGCTTAACATCATAATGCTGAAAGACTGAAAGCTTACCCTCTAAGATCAGGAACGAAAGAAAGATTATCTGTTCTCACCACTGCTATTCAATACTGGAATTTCTAGTCAGATGTCTAATAAAATGCATCCAGACTGGAAAAGAAATAAAACTATCACTATTGCCAATGGTAAGACGTTATATATAGAAAATTCTAAGTTGTACACACACCACACACACACACACAATTAGAACTAGTAAACAAGTTCAGCAAGGTTGCAGGGTACAAGATCAATGTGCAAAAGTAAATCTGATACTATATGATGTATATCTTCACTTTCTCCTTCTCATTTTACTATCAACTATACACTAGAAATGTATGCCCTCTCATATCAAGAAACTCTCTTAACTTTAGCTGATGAAATAAATTGCCATGGTTATAGGTACACAGTTAAAGAAATCCACGCTCAGAATAGACGTGTTGAACACGCCACTCCTAAGTTCGTATAGACTGTTAATGGGTCTTAAAGAATGAAAAGGAATAATACTCTCCGGCTATACAATAACCACATCAGAGTTTTTTTAGTATCCAATACTTAACTAGGTAGACTCCAGCGGTCAAACTTACGGTCTTCTATAGGGTACATAATATTCCTAAAGACAAAAGAGTAAGTTGATATACTGCAGCCAGTATTTTTGAGATAACACATCAATTTGGAATGTCATGGAAACTGAGGTTTCTTAACCTCCTCAGGTACCTCCATAAAATCTGGACAACAAATATACAAACTAGTTATGCCTTCATGCACCCAAATAAGTTGCTCTCCTTAAAAAGAAAATCACAGTTAAAAAAAAAAAGACATTGTCAAAACTATTGGAACTAGCTGACCGTCATGCTAAATCCTCTGCTTGGCCCAAGAGTCCTTTTGCAGAAACTTGTATAAAACAGGTATAAATCCACTCCAGTATTCTTGTCTGGGAAATCCCATGGACAGGAGAGCCTGACGGGCTACAGTCCATGGGGCTGCAAAGAGTCAGACACGATTAAGCGACTAAAACTTTCTTCTTTCTTCTTATAAAACAGAAAGAAAAATTCATGGAGAGGCTCAAGGATTTCATTCATAAACACACAAAATTTTTGCCTCTAATTTTAAAAACCATAGAAACAGAATAATTGGACTGTAAAACCTCACCAGTTAAAGCCGAGGGTGGACACCTACCAGATTCTTCCATAAGACGCCTCAGCATCCTAAGGGCAAACTGGCCACGAGAGAACGCAGCAGGGGAAGGGGAGTTAAGAGAGTTCTTGGACAGCAGAGGACATGTCTATCTCAGAAAAGTCTCAGAGAAGAACAAGACTAGAAGACTGCTTGCCTACTCTGCAAGATTAATTGTAAAGCTATTTTTTAAAGAAAAAAATATATATATACATAGAATTAACACAGATAAATAGACCACTGGAATAGAATACAGAGACGGGAAACCAATATACATACAAGATTTGGTAATAAAAGTGAGGAGGCACTGTGAAGTCAATGGGTGATGGACAATTTAGAAAATAATATTATGAAAACCAGCTACCCATATGGGGTAGGATTTCTACCTAACAGTCACAACATTCATTGCATTTCAGGTAAATTAGGTATATGGTGAAATTTGTAACTTTTAGAACAAAATATGTAATATATACATATATATTTTTAAACCTCAGGGAAGGAACAAGTTTTTAAAAACTAACACAGAAAAGCCTCAGTCATAAAGGAAAAGAATGATCAATTTGACTAAATTTAACTGAAAAATTCTGTATAATTACAGACAGCCAAAGACCGTGTTAATGTCAAGCCACCTGCCAGAAGAATCCCTGTAAAAGATAAAATATTAGGATCAATAACATGTGTGATCTGCAAGGAAAACAGGCATATAGATGATATATTCACCAAAAAAGGACCAATAAATATATGGAATAAAGCTAAGATTCATGGTAGCCAGGGAAATACAAATGAAAACAAAGAGGTGCTATCTCACAGCTCTGACTGGAACACTTCAAAAGTGAGAAGACTAAGTGTTTTGGTGATGACCTAGGAAAACCAGAATCCTCTTGCACTGCCATTGAGAGCACAAACTTACACACCACGGTGGAGAGCAATCTGTCAACATGTAGGAGTCAGACACAACTTAGACACTAAACAGCAAAGTCACAGAGCACACATCTAAAATCAGAATATCTATTACCTGAAATTCCATTTTGGGGGCGTGTGTTCAGAATACCTAGCATGTTTCATTTGCGTAAGAAAATATTATCAAGAACGTACACTGGCAGCGCTGTTCAAAATGGCAAAAAGTAACAACTGAAATGACCATTAGTGAGGGAAATGACAAGCAAACTGATACAATGATACAAAACAGCAGTAATGTTGAATGAAAAGGGAAACTACAAAGGAACACATATGATAGGATATCACAAAATTCTGAAAAACTATTGTATTATTTATGGACACAAACATGTGGTAAAATATGAAATCTTAAGCAGGAAGGAGTCATTCCAACTTCAGGAGGGTGGGTGAGCTTCAATGAGGGAAGGAGGAGATGGTCTCAGGGAAGAGTACAAAAGAGTAACATTTTATTTCTTTAAAAATCAGAAGCAAATATGGCAAAATAGTTTATGAAGAGTACAAGGGCATTTATATTATTATTACTGTTATGTATATTTGAAATATTTTGCAATTAAAAAGAATTTTAATGGGCACATATAGTATAACAATCAAATAATTATTCACACCACACAAACTCAAGTAATGACATTGCTTTAAGCCACAGAAACTTATATACATACATTACAGCATGTGATAAGAGTTAAAAATAAATTCTAAAATTTGCAATTTACATCAGGGCTTTAAATTAACAATTTTGCTAATGGGCTCTGAATCTCATGCAATTTTAAAACGTCCTTATGCTAGAATTTTAAGGGATGCTCTCGAGTTGTCAAAGCTATATAAACAAAATTTTAATATGTGATATTCTGAATTTCAGTTTTATTTTGGAAAGCTTCTTCTTTAGTGTATAAACAATAACAAGCTTTACATTTGTATTTACAAGTCTCAAAGAAATGTGCCAAGAGTCCTAAGTATGAGGAGTAGGTATCTCACTTAATTATAGTGTTTCACCCGAGAACCTGATGCCCTGAAGAATAATGTGGGAAAATGCTCCATCATTCCCCTTTTCTTTTCTCCTTGGGGTCTGGGTCAGAAGCCAAGACGTACCAATACTGGGAAAGTTATAAACAAAGCCTTACTATAAAACAATTTTAAGGAAAAGTGTGCAATTTTCACAGAGGAGTAACACAATCTTTTGGGTTTACTATGTCAGAGAGAGACATAGAAAAAGAGAGAATATTTTAAGAAAGGAGTTAAGAAGAGGTAGTAGAATTTTGCTATCTGTACTCCTTGAGCCTAAGGCTATAAGGTAATAAATACGACAGAGAAAATTTTAGGAGACAGATAAAACTGGGCAGGACACTGTATCTACAATACAACTCAAGATCTTTAACTCACACGTAATACTTCAGTCTCCACTACAATGCTCTGACCACATTCATACTACTTCAATAATAACCATTTTACCCAGTTGATAGTAAGCAGTAATTTTATTTAACACGAGTTGCTTTTTGCCAATTAAACATTTGCAACAGAGATGATTAGCTGAGTTTTCAAGTAACCCTGCTGTGAGATAGGCTAATTATTTCCCATGTGATGGAAGACTGCAATAAAATTATTCCAAGTTCCAAACTTTCACACTTTTATATTTTGGACACAGTTTTTAAGGGCAATAATGCTGTAGCAAAACACAGGTCTTCACCTACCCCATTTCAGCCTGTTACACTGAATTATACTTAGTATTAAAATGTCTAACTCGCACTTATGAAGGCTAGAAAAAATTAGCTCCCCTCAACTCTCTAATTTAGTGTAATTCTGACCAGTAAGAATAGCAAAATTTGCTTACAAAATTTAAAGCCTCCTACAGTATTTTTATATTTTTTGCTTTTTCCACCACTCTTAAGTTTCACAAATAATTCACTATTTCTTTGCTCTTGACAGAGGAACACCACTCTGCTTCATGAATAAAATAAGGTGACTTCTGTTTCTCTCAAATTCTCACCCTCCGGAGACTCACTGCAACTGAGTAATAAATTCACTGACACGTCTGCAATCCAAATTTCACTAGCACAAGGAAATTCTCTTACAGTAAAAAGGTCAGTGTTCTGAATTTAATTTTCTGAATTTTAAAACCCTTAATAAATGGAGGCACCTTAAAGTTGTTTATACTCTTTTACATAGGCTTTCAGAGCATGCTTTAAATAGCTTAAGATAAGCTATATTAATAGCTTAATGTCATTTTATCATTAAAATAATCTACAAATATCAGAATACTAATTAATTTTGTTGTTGTAACTAATAAATAAGTCTCAAAATATCTGTGGATGTAAATCAATCCTCTCAATTCATTTATCTCACTCGGACAGTTCTAAACATAGATCAACTAACTGAATGAGTTTATCAGTATAATACAGTTGTGCAATGCCTTCACCGATTCCGACTCTGTACGTTAGGGTTTTTCCATATTTATTTTTAAATGTACAAAGAGATTAAACTATTAATATAAATATTTTCCTCTCCAATATGTAATATTTTTATGTAAAAGAAAAGGTTTCCAAACATTTACAAAGCAATCTAAAGATAAGTAAACCTGATTTTAGGATCATTACATGAACCAAAATAATTTTCCAGAGAAGGCCCTATCTGAAAGTAATGCTCAGTGGCCTCCTCACATCAACACTTCAAGATGAATCCAAATCCACTGCCTTTGCTTGAATTACTTCAGGGATCAATTCCAATGAGGGGAAAACAAAAATCTCAGAAAAAGGTCTCGCGACAGAGTGGACAAGTGGATTTGTTGCTAGATGTAAACCATTTGTACTGAAAAAGAAAAGTCTAAGTGTTAAAAACTTTTCACATTGTCATTTTACATATACATCTAAAGTAACAATTTTTTTATATAAAAATTTACTTTATTAATTACACAAAATGGAAATTAAAGCAAACATCTCTTATCAAACTGGCCAAGTTGAAAAGACAATATTATCTTTTTTTAAAATAAAACAAGATGAATACAGCACTCCTTTATTGAACAGTGGTGCTCAGCTTTGCACATTCCATTTAAATAGTGCTAGGTTTTACGTAAATCATCTTCTTTTAATCCTTTCAACAACCTTTAGAAAGGTTTCATTACCTCCATTTTACAGATGAGAAAACTGAAACTCAGGTCAGCAAGCTGGTGCTCTGCTGACTAAAGTAACTAAAATGGCTGAAGTAAGAAAAGGGAGAACGCTGAAATGTCTGTTCTTTACATTCATCCCCGTATCCGCACAGCTCAGCGCTCCTTCCAAATGCGTGCGGCTCTCTGCACTCAGGCTCACGCTCACAAACATGGGGTGTATAAAGAAACCAGCTGTGATGAAACTGAACACGGTGAGACTTTCTTTACGATGCTTAAAAAGAGCAAAAAAGCTCTGATGCCAGATGGCTCTCAGTTCCAATTTGTTCCGTCTCCCTTACAGTATACATCTTACAAAACCATCCGTCTTTTAAGTGCCAGGAGCTATTTTAGAAACTTCCATTTGTTAAAGTGCTTTGATGCCACCAGTCTCAGTAAATTACTAATTTTCTTTTACAGATTTTCAAAAATCATTTTTAATATGTCTCCCATTAACCACAATTAAGAGTTTAACATCCACTGTTTTCCAAGGTTAGATATCATCCATATATAATATTAATGTATGTAAGATATAAATAAGCTAGTTTCTCTTTAGACTTACCAAACAGGCTGAATGGAACTTTTTTTTGCATGTTCTACAGGCTTTTTTGGGAAGAGAATAGTTGAAACCGTGAATGACTGAGAAACAAATCATGCAATCTTCAACACCCTCAAAACGTTTGTCTACATTATTTTTCCATAATGCTAAGCCTTCCATAATACTTCCATTCTGTTAACAAGGGAAAAAAAATAATAAAGTTAATACACACTTTAAATCACCAATATTATCTTTATCCAATTTCACAAATTTTAAAGTTGTATTATAATCTGGAGAGAAGAGTGTCTGCTTGGCTATATTCACAATTCTAAGTTTTATTATACTGGTTTTCAAAATAACCTCCCACGATTTAGGATCCAGGTAAGTTTCTCCATTAAATGTCGACCTGAAAGAAAGGCTTCTGCCCCAATTTTCAATTTTTATAGTCTTTGCTTGTTATTTGATGAAACTTTTTAAATAATTAAGTCGTTTGAATCAGTTCTCCTAACTTTTAACTAAATATGATGAAATTAACTATCTCACCTATTCAAATGTTGATTTGTTCCAGCTCTACATTAGTGAATAGACTCGTTTTAAAATACTTTTCCTCTACTGTAGAATGCCTGAGAAGCATCACCATGTGCAAACAAAACTAGAGAAGACTTAACAATCTGTTTAAAATGCAACAAGGTCTTTGAAAGTACTGGGATTTCTCTCACCACAGGAGAGGTGAAAGGTTAAAGTAAAAGCAGCACAGGAGACATTCAGCTATCCCGAGACTCACAAAAAGGTTCCCTCTCAAACTGCAATACCATGCACTGTTCTATAACATCTACAGCGTCAATGAAGAAGCGTCGATTCTTCTCAAACACCAGGGAAAAACGCTACAGAGCCTTAAAAATTAAAATAAGCTTGGCAGGGTCAAATCATTTAGACAAATTTCTGTTCAGTTGCTCAGTCGTGTCTGACTTTCTGATCCCATGGACTGCAGCACGCCAGGCTTCCCTGTCCATCACCAACTCCTGGAGCTTGCTCAAACTCATGTCCATCGAGTCGGTGATGCCATCCAACCCCCTCATCCTCTGTCATACCCTTTCACCTCCTGCCCTCAATCTTTCCCAGCATCAGGGTCTTTGCCAGTGAGTCAGTTCTTCGCATGAGGTGGCCAAAGTATTGGAGCATCAGCTTCAGCATCAGTCCTTTCAATGAATATTCAGGACTGATTTCCTTTAGGATGGACTGGCTGGATCTCCTTGCAGTCCAAGGGAGTCTCAAGAGTCTTCTCCAACACCACAGTTCAAAAGCATCACTTCTTCAGTGCTCAACCTTTCTTTTTGGTCCAACTCTCACATCCATAATGACTACTGGAAAAACCATAGCTTCGACTATACAGACCTTTGTCGGATTCAACAAAATATAGTATCCATTTCGACTTAAGCAGAAGAGAGAAAGTTTTACTGCCCTTTCACACGGTAAAGCAGCCATCTCTCTCTCATTCAGTAAGCCTAACGTGCAAGTACCCGCACACTTACTTGATGGGTGAGGTAAGTGCTTAGCTGAAGCATCCAGTTTCGCCACTGCTGCACGGCCACTCCAACTCTTTTCCCACTTTCCACCGTTATTGAGCCCAGTGGGTAATTTGAAGGCAGCTGAATTATAAGCTCAATCACTATGTCCTCGATACTGTAAGTGGCCATGACTTCTCGGGTAGTAGCTCGAGCTTTCACCTGCAACACGTGAAAGGTGATTTTTTTTTTGGCCAATTTTCTTTTCTTCCCGTTTATTCAAAAATCATCTTGACAGGCTGACAGATAGCAGCCAGTCCTCATTCAAACAAAACACGGGTAAACATATTCACTTATCTAATGTGAGATATTTAATAAATTGGTTCAAATACCTGACAAATTTCATAGTGATGTTATGACAAAGATGTTTGAAAAAGAAATAGACTATTAGTTGATCCCTTTTCCAGTATGGACTCAATTCATCACAGAAGTGGTCTGTTCTCTGTTTACCTTCATGAAAACTACTCTATACAAATACTGGGCTATTCATTATTTCTTAAGCAATCACAGAAATTATTAATACATTCTCATCTTCAAACTTTTTGCTTTTGCTGTACGGTTTTCTCTATATTAAATGCTTTAACCCACAGCAGCATCCTGCCTACCTCAAAATAAACTACCCCCATCAAGTCTTACCTAGTCCCCTAAGCTGGATGAACTTTTCCCACCCTGATTGCAGAACACTCTTCTTCTTATTGTGCCACTTTCCAGTTTCCAATGCAAAAAACATTATCAGTATCACCTTCATTCCTTTATCAGACTGCATGTTGTTACACGACAGGAATGCGACCCTTCTAAACTGTTTTGCAGGTAACTGGCACACAGCAACTGGGATCTACAGGTATACTGATATATATTTTGAATTAACTAATAAATATTCAAAAACTAGCATAGATAAATGAAATTATAACATCAATCGATGCATTAATTTGAGATCTGATGTCCAAGAATCAGAAAATAAAGTAGACGATTTCTGTAATTTCTGAACCAACAGCTACAATTGTGATCATACTCACTACAACAGATAGGCATAACCAATCCTGAGACAATCTTTTTTAGAAAAAAAATTCAAGATAATACTAACCGTCATGCCGTTAAATAGCTGTGTACTTGTTTGCACAGAAGATATTTCTTGAAAAGAAAGAACACTGCTAACGTACTTGCTGGTAAATCTATCTACGATGTTGAAAACACGCTTCTCACTGCTATTCCACCACAGCCTGACCATGGCTGGCAAGTCTTTTAATGTCATGTGATAGACTGAACAAGCCAAGTGTGGAATATGGTAGGGGAGAGCTGAGGTGTCTGAGGAAAAAACAAATTCTCAGTTAGTGACATGTATCTCTTACGCAGAGCAGACTAATATTAGCACTCCCCTTAGAAAATCATCTTCAACTCCTAAACACTAGTGCTAGAGCTCATAAAACAAACGTTCCAAGGTAACCAGACTCTATATTAGCTTTTTCTCCCACATTCGAAATCAACAATTAGAATAGTAGAGAGAAGACCCTGTTGGATACTGAAAAATCTGCCCCCAAATAGCACTATTTTGCAGGAAAGATCACAAATAAAGTGAAGCACACACACTTCAAAGAGGAGGAAAAATTGAAGATTCTTTTTCTTACGAAAGTGAAAGTGAAGTCACTCGGTCGTGTCCGACTCTTTGCAAGCCCATGGATAGTAGCCCACCAGGCTCTTCCGTCCATGGGATTCTCCAGGCAAGAATACTGGAGTGGGTTGCTATTTCCCTCTCTAGGGGATCGTCCCAACCCAAGGATCGAACCCAGGTCTCCTGGCATTGCAGGCAGACGCTTTACCATCTGAACTACCGGGAAAGCCCCAAATTATGAAAAAAATTTGGCCTCCTTTCCTTTCCCCACAGCTCACTGATGTGTTATGTAGAAGTTCTAGAGTCCCACCATAACACCCACAAGACAAAGTTCCAACTCAGATCTCCAAGACATTTAAAACAATTCCTATTCTCAGGAAATCCTTCTTAATACTGAGGCATAGCTAGATGCATGCATGTCTACCCCTTCAGCTAAAATGTGAGCTCCCGGAGTGAAAAAATAATAAATTTTATTCATCTTCGTTTCCCCAACAGAAGACCATCCACAGAACTACAAAACATTATTGTCTACAGAGTAAAAGGTGACAGTAATCAAGAAACTAAGCTTCAAAAATGAATTAAATTCCCAAGAACTCTAACCATAAGATCTAATTATTTATTCTACATAGAGAAATATGGAAAATCTGGCATTTCAACACTGTCACAGAGGGGACCCACGTTCAGGATTACCCTCCACGCCCTCAGGGTAAAGCGTCACACAACCTGACTTGAGCCTCGTCCCCAGGAAGAAACACACACACACACCATACTGACCTCTAATACCCAACTGGAGCTCTTCCGTAAAGAAAGTTCGAGGGTCCTTACTGGAGAGCTCAACAGCTGTCTCTGCAAAGGCTGGATTTTCTGGCATAAGCCTGAACAGGTGATAAAGCAATTTATTCAAACTTTTTGTTTTTCGAAGGTACATTGAATACAGAGCTCGAAGCTGGTGGAAATGAGAGAATTTTTGTTAGTAAACCCAATTAAATAGGCTATTCAGCAGACTTGAATGAATGAAAAGTATAAACGGATTGGCATTTCCCTGGGGGTGGTCCAGTGGCCGAGACTTTGTCCTCCCTATGCAGGGGGCCAGGTGCGATTCCTGGTCAGGGAAACTAGATCCCACACGCTGAAACTAAGATCCAGCACAGCCAAATAAATAAATAAATATTTTAAAAATATACATATATTACCTATATATATAGTACAATGTGTATGTGTGTGTGTGTGTGTGTCTGTGTGGGGGTGTGTGTGTAGTACAAGAACACAATGAAAAAATGCATTTATCTGAACACTGAGAATGACATGGTAGAGTCCTACAAAATACATCACACAGTGTTACTTTCCAATTGGGTCATCTGATGACACTGTTCCCCCTTCTCATACACTAGCAGAAGTCTTCACTAGCCCTTCGTTATCAGACATATGCCTCTAACATCTTTCTCAAACTGTCTCCTATTGATAAGTTCACCTCCACTTGGAGTCTGAGCTGAGAAAAATCTATTTGCCACTGCCCACAGATGCTTCACTCATTCTCCTCCCAAATCTTCACACCACAATCTCTAATCTTTCAAAATTTCTGCTCAAGACCAATCCCGTTGTTACCGCTGCCCTCACCCTATACCACACGTTCCAGCATCCCTTCATGACAGCACAGTCTGGTAGCTCAAAATGTCCTGGAGTCGTTTTATAAATCAAGAAATTTCACATAATAATATGGATTTTTTTTTCTGATTTCTTTCTTAAAAAGAGGAAAAATCTGGCACCACTGGGTATACTACAGGCATCTAAATGAGACACGTGCTTCAGAAACTTTTTCCTCAATCATGTGGTCTTCATTTTGTTCACATTTACCTTGCAGTTCTTTGGTGTTAGTACCTGTTTTAAAATTACTTGTTTCACTATGCCATATTGCTTCCTCAGAGTACACACACACCATTTTCTGGACACAATGAATGTTCAAATACAAAGATCAAGCCATAGGATTTGGCATTCGGGATTCTTAAAAAATCGACCAAAAGACCTTTACATGAGGAAATGCGGAGGACACTGCCGTTACCCAGTAACCCAACTCAACATCACCCACGCGAGGACACACGGTCCTCCGTGCTCCTGAGGCGGCAGTGAGCACGCAGCACCACTGTGCAGGGAGCCCTCGCTGAAAAATAACCAGAATGTGACACGAGGAGACTGCCAGACAAATCCCAACTGGAGGAGAGTTCACCAAGTAACTGGCTCGGTGAATGAGAAGAAAGAAAGGTAGCGGAATTATAAGCCAAAGAAATATGACAGACAAATACAAACATAATCCTTGCCTGAATCCTCAATAGAAAAGGAAATAAGACTATGATGGACATTACTGGGAAAACTGGGAAATTTTTATTTTTTTAGGGGGCAAATGTTAAATACAAATTAGATAATATTAGTGCATCAAAATTAAATTTGAGTGTAATATCTGTATTACATTTATGATGAAACATGTTCTTATCTTAGGAGTTTATGTGTGTGTACATGTGAGCACGGTTGTGTCTGACTCTTTGTGACCCCATGGACTGTAGCTGGCCAGGCTCCTCTGTCCATGGGGTTTCCCAGGTAAGAATACTGGAACGGGCTGCCATTTCCTACTCCAGTAGATCTTCCTGACCCAGGAATCAAAGCCCAGTCTCTTGTGTCAGCTGTGTTGGCAGGCAGGTACTTCACCACTGCACTATCTGGGAGGGCCAATTCTAGGACATGCATGTTTAAAAGCATCATGACATCCACTGTCTACCATCTCCATAAACCTGAATATTTCTCAAAAAGTTGGAAGGAAAGTAGAATTTTTTAAAAAATTTATTGCATCTATCAATGGGCTTTTGAAAAACACATGTCTACTACCCAGCAGTCTCACTCATAGGTATACAACCCAAGAGAAATGAAAATATATGTACACACAAAAACCGAGGCATAAACATTCACAGCACCTTTATTCACAATAGGCAAAAAGTGGGAACCACCTAAACACTGCATAAGCAAAATGCGTTATAGTCATACAATCAAGTATTTTTTGGACATAAAAAAGGATGCCATACTAACATACGCTAAATTATAAATGAACCTTGAAACCACTGTGCTATAAGAAATAAGCTATAAGAAATAAGCTAAATTATAAATGAACCTTGAAACCACTGTGCTATAAGAAAAAAGGCCATATATGTGAAAAGTCCACAGTAGACAAATCATAAGAGTCAGAAAATAGATCAGTGGTTGCCAGGGGTTTTGAAAGGAAAAGGGACGGCAGGTGGGTAAGGGTGTTTTTTTTGGGGGTGGGGAGGGAGGGGGGCTGGGTGTCGATGTGTGTGGATATTGAAAATGTTCTAAAATTACATGGTAGTGATGGTGTACAATTCTGTAAATACACTAGAAACACCAAACTGTACTCTGTATCTTTTTTTTTTTGGCCACACTGGGATCTGAAGTTCCCCAACCAGGGTTCAAACTGGTGCCCCCTGCAGTGGAGGCATGGAGCCTAAACAGTGGACTGCCAGGGTCCCCAAAGCTGCACACTTTAAATAAGCAAATCTGATGATACGTGAAATACACCTCAGCAAAACTATAACACAAACACACACACACTCTTGTTTCCAATTCAATTCACTAATTCTTTTGAGAAGAATATTAAAAACAACCCAGATTAAGGACCAAAACTTTATTTAAAAAACAGTCTGTTTTAGGATTCTTCTAATAACTGTTATTTACTGAGTTATGATGGTTTACTTGTTGACAGCTCAGTTCAACTTCTAGGCTCAATAAATGCTGATCTAATTCTTTGTGCCCCTCCCCCACCCTGGCTTAATGAAAAAGATGATGTATTCCTAATTTCTGAGTAAAAGAATTATATAATTATTCCTAATTTCTGAGTATAAGATAACAAGAACAAAATTCTTAGACATAAGGCCTCTGCTGCTGCTGCTAAGTCACTTCAGTCGTGTCCGACTCTGTGTGATCCCATAAGGCCTCAATATGCCGCAATTTTAGAGATCAACAGTATTCTAAAAAACAAATGCAGAAGCCCAACAAGTAGTTCTTAAAATACATAACCAGTGAATTAAGACAAGCTCAAATCACAAACCTAAGTGTTAAGACTGAAAAGAAATAAAACCATCTGAACATCTAGATCAGTGTTGCCTCTGTGATCTCATATTCTCCTTAGATAAACAAATGCAAAAATGTATATGTTGATATATTTGTACCAAGAAATAGATTACTGAGCTTCCCTGGTGGTTCCGGGGTAAAGAACCCGCCTGCCGTTGCAGGATACATGGGTTTGATCCCCAGTCTGGGAAGATCTAGAGAAGGAAAGCGTAACCCGCTCCAGTATTCTTGCCTGGAGAATCCCATGAGCTATAGTCCATGGGGTCGCAAAGACTCAGGACTAAGTGACTAAACAACAACATGGGTTATTAGCAGCAATGTAAGTTATAACTTAAGGATTCTGAAAAATCACATTGAAAATGAATGCCATGATTATTTAGTCACACTTTAAATATGTAGCGATTTAAGTCTTGTACTAACCTGACAAAGAAGTTACCTACTTTATTAAACTGACTCAATGTGTGAAACTTTTTTAAAAGCAGGCATCTGTCTAAAAGAATTTTTTTAACTGGAGCAGAGCTTTCCAGCTTCCTTCTTAAACGTGAGACAACAGAGACATCTAGTGGTTGCTAAAATAATTCGGGCAAAATAATTACTATAGGATATTTTCATTATTTAGTGATAACAGCTTGAATTACATATGGTAATATTTCATAGATCTTTCTCTAAACACTGATTTTCAAATAAGGTGCATTTCCAGTGATGTATTCACTGATATTCCCACAAGAGTCAGAAGTTGACCAAAGGGGGGAAAAAAAATAGCAAGATCTGGTTCTTTAGAAACTGTTACTATGAGAGCACAAAAGTAAATGACAGAAACCTGGTTTCCTGCAATAAACAGACTTGGTGGATACATTCAGTTAGGAAAAAACTGATCTAAGCATAAAACTGTGGGAGGGTGACAAAGTAGAGACAGAAATAAATTTAGCAGAATGTCTATAATGAGCCAGATAAGATTAGATTAAGATATGAGGCATTTCCTCATTTTTCTCCAAAAGGAGGGGAAGGAAAGGGCTTAGGATAGTAAGAGAGAAACACATATAGGACAGAACTGTCAAAAGTTGTCTCATTTTATTTACCTGAGATGAAGCAGCTTTGAAGAAAGTAAGTATTAATTTCCAAGTGAGGAGGTACCCCAGAACATAACAGAAGTCTTCACTCAGTGGCTTGATAGTAACTATCTGTCCAACAGGAATATATCCCAAAACATTTTCTAGTAAGTCCTCTTGAGTGCTAAGAAGAGACATCAGTGCAGCAGGTGGCGACCTAAGAATCAATGATTAAATACCACAATTTTCTTCATAATTTGTCTCTTAACAAACTGACAGCATGTATAAATTTGAAGCATTTTAGAAAAATCTTCCTTTTCCTCTATTTTCCAAAAACCATTTTAAAAGTTCCCCTTTATAGGTTCAGTTTTGACCCCTAATGTTGTATAAAGACAATTACAGAATCTGAAAAGCATAAAGTGATATGGAAATATATACATGTATTTTCATATTTATAAATATGTAAGATATGCTGTAAAATTTACTCTAGAAGTTAGTTCAGTTCAGTTGCTCAGTTGTGTCTGACTCTTTGTGACCTAAAGGACTGCAGCACGCCAGGCTTCCCTGCCAATTACCAACTCCTGGAGTTTACTCAAACTCATGTCCATTCAGTCGGTGATGCCATCCAATTATTTCATCCTCTGTCGTCCCCTTCTCCTCCTGCCTTCAATCTTTCCTAGCATCAGGGTCTTTTCAAATGAGTCAGTTCTTTGCATGAGGTGGCCAAAGTACTGGAGTTTCAGCTTCAACATCAGTCCTTCCAGTAAACATTCAGGACTGATTTTCTTTAGGATGGACTGGTTGGATCCCCTTGCAGTTCAAGGGACTTTCAAGAGTCTTCTCCAACACCACAGTTCAAAAGCATTAATTCTTTGGTGCTCAGCCTTCTTTATAGTCCAACTCTCACATCCATACATGACTACTGGAAAAACCATAGCCTTGACTAGATGAACCTTTGTTGGCAAGGTAATGTCTCTGCTTTTTAATATGCTGTCTAGGTTGGTCATAACTTTCCTTCCAAGGAGTGAGCATCTTTTAATTTCATGGCTGCAGTCACCATCTGCAGTGATTTTGGAGCCCAGAAAAATAAAAGCCAACTGTTTCCCCATCTATTTCCCATGAGGTGATGGGACCGGATGCCATGATCTTAGTTTTCTGAATGTTGAGCTTTAAGCCAACTTTTTCACTCTCCTCTTTCACTTTCATCAAGAGGCTTTTTAATTCATCTTCACTTTCTGCCATAAGGGTGGTGTCATCTGCATATCTGAGGTTATTGATATTTCTCCCAGCAATCTTGATTCCAGCTTGTGCTTCATCCAGCCCAGCGTTTCTCATGATGTACTCTGCATAAAAGTTAAATAAGCAGGGTGACAATATACAGCCTTGATGTACTCCTTTTCCTATTTGGAACCAGTCTGTTGTTCCATGTCCAGATCTGTTGCTTCCTGACCTGCATACAGATTTCTCAAGAGGTAGGTCAGGTGGTCTGGTATTCCCATGTCTTTCAGAATTTTCCAGTTTGTTGTGATCCACACAGTCAAAGGCTTTGGCATAGTCAATAAAGCAGAAGTAGATGTTCTTCTGGAACTCTCTTGCTTTTTTGATGATCCAGCAGAAAACATATATTTCAACCTTCTGTTTTATAGATGAAAAAAAATCATACATTCAGAGAGGCTAAATGATTAGTCTGAAGTCCCTTGCTAGCCAGGGGAACAATTAGGGCTAACAAATCCTATCAGGTCCTTTATCAACCAACAAAGGGTTAGAAGATCCTAAGACTGTACTGTCTTTTCAATACAGTTAAAGGAAAGTTAAAGGAAATTTAACATTCATATTAACTCATGGCAATGTAAGGTAATTTTCTTCTTTATGGAAGTAGTGTACTTATTAACACTTTCAGGCGAGCTTGTAAGAGTCTCAGCAAGTGAAATACTTGTGTGTGTTGTTGTTGTTCAGTTGCCAAGTCGTGTCTGACTCTGCGAGCCCATGGACTGCAGCACACCAGGCTTCCCTGTCCCTCGTCATCTCCTGGAGTTTGCCCAAGTTCATGTCCATTGAATCAGTGATGCTGTCTGACCATCTCATCCTGTCACCCTCTTCTCCTCCTGCCTTCAATCTTACCCAGCATCAGGGTCTTTTCCAAAGACTTGTGTGTATCTCCAGTCAAGTTCTCTATGACATTCTGGGTTCAGTCTCTTCTTTTACCTCTGTGATCTTTCTTTCCTTGCGGCTTCCTACTACCGGCCCATAAGTAAAAGTTCTCTTCAAGCTCTGCCCTTAAGTTTTTACCTTCAGCACCACCACCTCATGTAGCAACCCTTCTCCATTCCATACCAACCATCAGCAGATTTTACAAAGAACAACTCTCCACTTTACGCACTAACCTCCATGCACTTTGGAACTTCTGGAATGGCCTCCAGCTCTGCTTGCTACTTGTACAGTTTATGCTTCAGACTTCTGCAGAATCAGCTGATGGTATCCCATCTTCTACCAAACAATGCCCCGATCTCTAGAAAATGTCATTTTGAAGGCCCTCATTACCCTCCAGCTTTAGCTTTCACTGCACGCTCCCTGCCTACTCCACACATACTCATTTATTATCTGGCTGCATTGGGCCTCAGTTGCGGCACGTGGAGACGTCACTGCATCAGCTGGACCGTTCACTGCGGCACAGCGACTCTCTCTAGCCGTGGCACGTGGGCACTGTAGTTTCAACACGTAGGTTTAACTGCTCCCCAGAATGTGGGATCTTAGTTCCCAAACCAGGGATCAAACTCATGTCTCCTGCATTGCAAGGCAGATTCTTAACCACTGGACCACCAGGAGAATCCCTCATTTATTGTTTTTACTCAACAAATGAGGATTATTCATAACTATTTAAGGTCAACAACTGGGTGTTGGGGAAAAAAAGTGAGGAATAAGAGACTAAAAGCTTCACACAGCCTATATTCCAGTGGAAGAAGATTTAGAAAATTTAAAAAACATGTCACAAGGCAACAACTCGATATTCCCCAAGCACATCATGCGGTCACACCCCAGTGCCTCTGCACGTGGTGTCCCTGTAACTTTTCCCTGCCGGCCGAAACGCTCCCCAACCTGAAAGGTCAGTATCAGTGTCCTCCCTTCTTGGCACAGCAGTTGTGTCTCACGAACATCATCCTTTTTCTTAGCACTTGTCACACACTGCCTTCTGCTATAGGGTGGCTGTTTAGTCGCTCAATCATGTCTAACTCTTTTGTGTCCCCATGGACCACAGCCCACCAGGCTCCTCTGTCCATGAAATTTCCCAGACAAGAATACTGGAGCGGGCTGCCGTTTCCTTTTCCAAGGGATCTTCCCAATGTGGAGATCAAACCCACACCTCCTACATTGGCAGGTGGATTCTCTACCGCTGAGCCACCAGAGAAGCCCATTCAGTTTTAGGGTAATACATCTAAATTACTTTATAAGATCCTTAAGAAAACAGTTTACTTAACACTATATTCTCCCCTCACCATTTAATTAACACTTGCACAAAGGGGTGCTCAATACATTTTTGAATGTGTATACTCTTTCCCCAGTTACTATGTGGCCAAAGAAAGCTTTACTAAACAGCAACAAAGGGAAAATGACTTAGAAACAATTAGAAGAGAGAGTAACTATCTCTTCAAGTGAGCTCTAAAATTCATTTATATCTTACAGATAAATGTACAAGATTTGTGGAATGAATGTATACACTAAACTTAGAGCTTTTGCATTGCCTCAGTCTTCTAAAGTCATCATGACGGATTATGAGAATTTAACGAAGCAATCCAACTTATGGTTTGACTTCTCATTTTTCAACACTACAATAGTGTCAAAGCGATGTGTTCAGTAGAAACTATACTACAAATTGTGACCTTCTCCCAGACTGGCTATACGCAGAATGATACTCTCTTACAAAGCTGGGCAGTGGAGGTGAACTGCAGCTCCCAGTCAGCCACGAAATCACAAAGGTTTAACAATCAAACCACTCACAACCATTCTTACCCAGACAACCATTCTGCTTTTCACATTTGGTACAGTACTCAATAAATTACAGGAGATATCTAACATTTTATCATAAAACAGACTTTGTGTTGGATGACTCTGCCCAACCGTAGGCTGATGGAAATGTTCTGAACACACTTCAGTAGGCTAGTCTAAGCTGATGTTCAGCAGGTGACCTGTATCAAATGTATCTTTGACTCAACACTGTTTTCAACTTACAATAAGGACGTAACCCTGTAAACTGAGGAACACATGTATTAAAAGTCACTTACAAGGCTGGTTCTTCTTCTTCATCTCCATATGACTTTAGATTATCTTGATCATATTGTGGTAATTCAGGCATCAATCTGGAAGTCAGAATATTAAGTTACATGAAATGGTTCATTGTTAAAGTCATGCCAATACTTATTTTGTAATGAGTATATCCTTTTACTGAGTTTTCTCTGAAATAATCCACCACGGCCAGGACTATATAAATGTAAACTGTGCATGGAGAACAGTGACCATTCCTGTAAGCTTAGTCGAGCTTACCCTGTTCCAGTTTTTACTTTGACTTTTTTTTTTTTTGGTAGATTCTTTCTTTTTACTTTGACATTTTTTTAATGGCCAAAAATTAAAACTACATTGGAGAAGGAAATGGCAACCCACTCCAGTATTCTTGCCTGGAAAATCCCATGGACTGAGGATCCTGGTAGGCTACAGTCCATGGGGTCGCAAAGAGTCGGACACAACTGAGCGACTTCACTTTATGTAAAAGCGAAAGTCACTCAGTCTTGTACGACTCTTTGCGACCCCACGGACTACACAGTCCATGGAATTCTCCAGGCTAGAATACTGGAGTGCATAGTCTTTCCCTTCTCCAGGGGATCTTCCCAACCCAGGGACTGAACCCAGGTGTCCCGCACTGCAGGCAGATTCTTTACCAACCGAGTTATCAGGGAAGCCCAAAACTATATTTCATTTTTTAAAAAACCTCCACAATACTGATTCAACTGAAAGAATTCTTACTTGTATAGCATATGATAGACAGCAATTTGCACAGGCCGAGCTCTGTAAAGGAGTAATGGGGCTAATGTATTTAACAAAGTCTGGAGGTGTTCTGGCAAGTTTGTTTTCTGACCAGCAAACAATCTTGCAGGGAGTTTCTGACTCAATAGCTGATCCTTTGGGATATAAGTTAATGTTTCACACATGGGCTTCAGCATTGCATTCTGAAATGATGTTTCAGATGTATCTCTGTTTTCTCCTGATGACAAAAAGGAAAAAAAGAGTCATACCCCAAACAAAGTGAGTAATACAACTTGACCGATTCATAGACAACCAAACGTTATTTAAGAAAATGAAAGAAAAACTGGACAAACATTAAAGCAGTCCAAACTAGAAGCTGAATATATATTTATGAACTGAATATATATTTCAGATAATCTCAACTATTTAATGACTTCTATTATCTTATCCTTTAAAAAAAAGAAGAAGTTTGAGTTAAAATAATTTATTCATATTCCTTGAATTAGTATTATTCTAATTTTCCGTGGTCTTTAGGTATCCTGTGATGTTTCAATTCTTGTCTGTAGAGCAGAAGAATATACGATGACTCTGAGATGCTGAACTTTCTCTCTGGCTCTCTTACTATTTTGTGCTGTGTGACCTAAACATCCAAAGTTGATTTTGGGGTGTTTTCTGTTTCTGTTTTGTTTTTTTTTCAAAACAAGTTATTTTCAATGGCTCTCACTATTCCTCCCTTTCTCACTTGCCTGTAGCGGTCACCAAAAGAGGTAAAAGCAGACTGTGGATGCCAGGAGAAAAAAACTCTTTCCATTCACTGATCAGATTTACAGGAAGGCTGCCATTGGTGCCCAGAGTTGTGGAATCAAAAAAAGCGCTGAGTTCACAGGCCAGATCACAGCTGACGCAGGCAAACAGTTGTACCAGTGGAATGGAATACAGCGCCTGATTCTCATTTGTTGTCTGAGGAAACAAAAATTAAATAGGTAAGCAGACCTCCTGTAGAATATTACATGTCAAGGCAATAAAGAGAAGTCCCTTACATTTCTCTAAATTCGAAAATAAGAAACAGTTTGAATGTATAGTCTCAGGAGACATTTATATATTTTATATCAAAATAACTTATTTTCAGAATTAAATGTTAGGAATTAGAATTAACCCATTTATTGTGAACTGTTCTTTTTTATTTCTGCAACCATGAAGGAAAATAATATCAATTACCATATACCAAGTTAAATACATTAAGAGCACATTTATAATCTTCTCAGAAGCCCTACTAATTGGGCATTATTAAGTTATTTTAAAATGAGGAAACTGAGGCTCAACTAGATAAACTTTAATACCCTAAGCCACACAGTAAACAGCAGGCAGAGTAGAGATTAGACCAAGTCAACACTGCCTGACTGGCTGCATGACAGCCCATAGCTATTACACAGCCGGCTGCTTGGGGCCATACAAAGAACTCCAATTCCCTCTCAATTTGTTTAATCTTTACTGCCCTACTCTGGCAACAGTGAAACAGTACACTGTAAGAACAGAAGCAAAAGACCAAAAACCTCCTCATGAAAAGAAAACCTTAAAGGGCTATGCTGCAAGTATGACACTAAAATGAGCTAACGGAGAGACCATTCTAAAAGCAGTTAGCAGAATGGTTACGGAATGACACTGGCAAACATTAAACCTCAATCATCTCACTGACCTGTGAGGCAGCAGTCGGCAAGGGATACATCCATAAACTGTTTAAATGTTTGCAAAGGAGCTAACTACAGTCACTACTTAAAGAAGAGGAGAAAATACTTCTGGCACACAGACATGCATGAAAACCCAACAGCAGTGATGACGCAGAAGGTTGATTTACCTCCAGCCAAGCCAACATGGAACACATGATGAAGTCCCATTCGCTCTCTGCCAAAGGAGATGAGCAGTATTTCAGAAACAGGGAAAGGAAACGGATTATTTCTATATTTACAGCCAGTATCTCTGGACTCACTTCTGACAGATTACTGTGATAAAGACAAAAACAAGACACTGATGAATTATACAGACATTCAGTGAGAAAAATTTAAATCTTTTTAAAAAAATCTTATATATTTATAACAGACTGCCTTAAATGTCTACCATCCCATTACTCTACAAAATAGTGACTATAAGATACATAACCTGAGTCTACATCATACATAGAGGGAAAAATATAAAGTATTACCTACCAACTGAAAAGAAAAATATCTTCGTGATCTCTTTTCCAAGTTATCAGAATTTTTAATAGACCATGTAATAGCTCTCCATCATCTATACTTTTGGTCTGCAGACAAGAATTGAAAATGGCAAGATGTCCAAAACCTCCTATAGCAAAATTAAAACATTTTTTCATTGCAATGCTACTATAAAAAAAGAAAGCCTATGCTGAGATAGGTTAAAAACTTCCTTCAAAAGTGTTCAGGTTAATAACTCTAAAATTCGGACTTGAAAGAAAGAGTCAACAAATGACTTATAAGCTCCATAGGCAGGGACCTGCCACCATACCCAGCACCCAGGACCGAGAAGAAAGTGGGGAGGGGAAGGCAGGGGAAGCACGTGAATGACACTATGCATTAAACTAGCCTATGCTGTTTTTTTCTTTGTTTCCTTACGTATAGGACTTATTCGGCATACCCACCTCTCAAAAAAAACAAACAAATCTCTAGCTAGAGTACAAAGTTAGATAAAGTTGGAAAATAGAACATACTGCTTTATAAGTCATGCATTCACTCAGTAAGCATCTATGTCAAGAAAGCTCTTGTGGGGTTCCCTACTCTTTAGACTCCCTGATTGCTCCTTATTCTTCAATTCTTAAACACTGCCTCCACTCCGAAATTCCCAAGTACGTAGAGTATGCCCCTCCTCACTCCTCTAGGATCACTTGTTTGCTGCCTTTACAGCACTGATGTTTGCTATTATCTCATCAGGAAGTAAGCTCCATGAAAGCAGGAACCTTGCCTGTTTTACTCATCACCGTATATGGCCCCCAAACACAATGCCCAAGATACATTTATTTTGACTGACTAAATAAAGAACGAATAAATGAATGCATACGAGGTACACTGCTAGACAGATACCAGGGAGAAAGCTGAACAAAATCCAGTCCCTGGAGGGACTTACTCAGCAGTACTGGCAGACAAAAACAGATTAGAATAATATGTACAAAAACCAAGAACCCAGAGCAGCAAACTATACTGAGTCAGAAAAGGCTTCCCAAAGTTGGAGTGTGAATGGGGATTTATCAAAAGATCAAAGTCTGCAGGACTAGAAAAGGGACGTTTCAAGGAGTGCTAAGGCACAGAGTTGTAAGAAAGTACAAACCACTACAATATTGTAAAGTAATCAGCCTCCAACTAATAAAAATAAATGAAAAAAAAAGTACAGACTGATCAAAATTCATGACAATTTAGCATGGTCAGGGTCCAGAGTGGAAGCAAAAGAGTTTGAACTGGAGAAATTGGTTGCAATAAGATTATAAACATCTTACAGGCCAAACTAAGTTCTTAAGTTTTTATACTGTAGGCAAAAGAGAACCAACAAAGAAAGCAAA